>NC_025993.2:169459719-169759719 GCF_000442705.2 Elaeis guineensis | reverse complement strand
AATCATGGCCTTTCAAATTTTGTGGTGAATTTTATTATAAGGTGCTGCTGTCATTTACTTTCTGTCATTTGTTAGGTGGAGCTTTGTGATGATGATGACTTCCTCGTTCTGGCATGTGATGGAATCTGGTATATCTTCCCTGCAACTCCGCATTTGAGAAAACCATGCATAGTTATCATGTTCTCTTGTGGAATTTTCCAAGTATTCGCAACATGTTTGTAAAACTAAATGCAAAACAGAGTTACTGGGGCCAGTGCTAGAGTTGGTTCTTATGTTGGGAAGTGATGGGGCCAGTAAGAATTGTTCATTGTTATATCATGAAGTCGTAGAATTGCAAATTTCCCTCAGGTGGGAGGGAACTGAGTTGGATTGAGAAATGGTGTCAAATTTGGAAAGGTCCCACAATGGGACCTGGAGCAACAATATCTGCAATATGGATTCTACAGTTTCTTCAATTGCTAGTGGTGGTGATGGTGCTTGGAAGGGGACCCAGAGGGAAAGAACATATGAAATAAGGATTTTAGGAGTTTAGGGGGCATTGTGGCCCTTCTCGCTACACTGACTACACTCCTAGACTACCATATATATTGGCATGATCCATCTATATTTCTGTGTCTCAATGATATATTGTAGCTTGGTTAACTTTCAGAATTATTAATGGTTTAGCTACATTTCCATCATGTACGTATTCATTTGTAATAGATATCTTGTTAAAAGATAGTTTCTGTTACTACTTTTCCCAGGGAATGCATGTCAAGCCAGCAACTGGTGGATTTCATCCATGAGCACATAAAGACTGTGCGTATGCTTTTCCCTTCTTTGAACTTTGTCAATCTTATTTGTCTCTAGCAAATGCTGCAAGCAATGAAAAAAGGCAATAAGCTAAAAATTGTTCCTCCAAATCCACACTAATCAGCTACCATTTCTGAACCACTAAAAAGTAAAAAATTCGGTATGCCCTTCTTGTAGAGAAGAAGAGGTCTTTTAGATCTTTTAGAAGATCTTTTAACTTTCATCAGATTTATTATCAAATGACTACGGTAGCCATATAAGAGATCATCGGTTGGTTAGATACTTAAATTTGAAAATTGAAGCATTTTTATTTCTCAAATATCATCCTTTCCTGATGCACATACTGCTTGGGACTGCAGGAAAGTCGCCTGTCTGCAGTGTGTGAGAGAGTACTTGATAGGTGTTTGGCACCATCAACAGCCAATGGAGAGGGATGTGATAACATGACCATGATCTTGGTCCAGTTTAAAAGGCCTATCAAGTCCAGTGTTGCCAGCACATAGTATCACTCTGGTTAGCTGAGCTCAAACTTGTTTTTGTGGCTCTGCCTTCCCTTAATTGTTCAAAGTGCAAGATATGTAACAATGTGACCTTTTCTTTAGTTTATATCTAGATTCACGCATCTGTTCCATGTACATGATTAGCATGACTCAGAAGTAATGGGCTTAAAAGAAAGATGGCATTCTGTGACTAAATTGGCAGGTTCCTTTGGACTATAGGTGTAATGTAATTATTTGGTCTTATCACATTAGAAAGCATATTGTTTCTCATTTATTTTCAGCATCAGTCAGCTAATTATGTCAGGATGTTTTCTTTTTAGATTTTGTCTGAAAGTATATGTAACATAGAGTGAGGCATATCATATTTCAGTTGCCCCTTTTTCAGGGAATGGAAGAATTCATCGATGATCTTTTGGTTTATGAAACTAATATTCGGTGGGTGTTCGGAATAAGGATTCAAATCCCATGGGACAAGGCAATTCCAGCTTTTTTTATGGAACAGGACATGTGATGTCCTGATACTTGGAACCATGGATGTTCCATCCTTTTTCTGTCTCTGCCCTGTCCTAATTTTGACCCGACACTTGGAATATTGGGATTTAAATCTTCCATCTGAAATATTTCACTTTGTCATAGAAGAGACCTAATAGAATTTGAGGTTATCTTATTTTCAAAAAAAATTTTTCACAGGTTGCTTGTACTCATGTCTTGTAAGTGATAATGCATGTGATAGAGGAGTGGAAATCGGGGGGTTGGGGGCAATCTCCTAATGTTCACTCTGTAATAGTAGATATGTGAACTACATAGTTTGGATAAAATTACAGATACAATATCTCCTTGGCTAAACCTAAGTTGCACCTAGAGATGTTCTGTTGAAGAAGGGAAATTATGTAAATTGAGTCTCTTCCTGTCTTGTGGGCAGAAAAACAAGCAGCATTTGCTAACTGCAAGTATGGAAAATGCGGGACTCCATCTCATTTGCTTTCTTGGGGTAGCCTTATGCCAGCCTTCGAAAACTCATTGTATAGGATCTTTAGATTTATTTCTGAATTCTGATTGATAAGAAAGGGAACTTGATCCATGGCGACTAACCAGTCTCGTCGTTGATGCATGATGGTAAGGGTGACAGAGATTCTGATGCAACACCAACACTTGAAGTTCCCCATTCCCTTATATTTGGCTATCCAGATCCTCATATTTGGGTATCAAGATTATTCAGGGTACTCAACAACAACTTTGTTTCTTCTGGAGCCTAGATCATCATCTTCATGCTTGTGCATGATCATGATTCTAAACATGGTTATCACTAAAGCTTTAATGGTTCCGGCATTTCCTTTTCCTGAAAATGTGAATGTGATCCTAAGTATAATTTCTAACAACCTATGGCCACAGGAGAAGACTTGAAGCAATGTTAGCTTGGTTAAATCTTTGACTGTAACCGTACAGCTTTTGTCATTGTATTGACGGTCCATTCCTACTGTTTGATTGGCATTCTTTTTTCTTAATTATAATTTTTCTTATGAACATTATGACATGGAGGCACTCTTTGATTCCTAAAGAAAACAGTGGAAAAAACAGAAAAGATATGAATTTTTTTTTCGTTTCCCTTTTTTTTTTTTTTCTCCAGGCAGGACGGGCATAATAGGGGGGATCATCGAAGAAGCAACAAAAAGTAGCAGCTTCATGGCTATTATTATCATTTGTTATTGACATCATCATCATTATCTAAAACTCGGATTTTTAGGATACTGGAAGCCTCTTTTTCGTTCCGAAGTCAGCCCGGTGTGGCAATTCCCAGGCAAACCCTCGTTCTAAATTTTAATTACCAGTTACCCCTAGACCGTCACTCGTATTCTCCCTCCCGCCCGCTACTGCTTTTCGCCCTTGTCTTCATCTATTCCATGGAGCCCTCCTTGCCCTCCCATTCCTCCAAATCGTTTCCCTTCCCCCTTCCTTCGAGTTCGAGGGCTAGGGCTTTCCCCGCTCTCTCGGACACCGAGCCCTTCTTTTCCTTCTCTTCTCTGCCAAACCCTAACCCTATCCGTCGCTCCTTCTCCGACGTCTCTGCCTCTGCCCCCGTGGATTATGGATATCGAGCAGCCGAGGACCGCGATCCCTTGCTCTTCTTTTCCTCCTCCTCCGCCTCCACCACCACGAATAGCTATTTCACGGAGCAGGCATTGCGCGGTGAGAGAAAACTCTTGTTTTTTTCGATCGTTTTGATGCTTGGTGTCTTGGTCAATAAGTAAAATTGGGTTCTTGATCTGTGTTTCTTCATCAGCGGGCTACATTGACGTTGGGGGAGACATCAGACGGGGCGATTTTACGCAGCCGATCACGTCCAGAGAAGCCCTACAGCGAGAGCTCGAGAAGGAGCGGATTCGAGAGGAGCTCATCGCGAGAGATATCGCTCGAAGGAGAATACTGGAGGAAGAAGTGAGGAGGGAGTTGGAGCTCGAGCGCGCGATGGCGACGAGACGGCTTCAACTGGAGGATTACTCCTCGGTGCCGGAGGCCATGGCGCAGCACCCTGAGGCGGGTTTAGAGCATGGAATGCAGTTTGGTCCAGCAGCTAGAATTGCGGACAGGTTTGGGGCCCCTCGGGTGCCTACATATCCAGAAGATAGGGTTCATGAGTGGTCATCTCCTCCACCACATCATCCCGAACCAGTGATGGGAAGAAAACTGCCCCTGCCTCAGCAACAGCCTGAGGTGTCGCCCTTTAGAAAGGTGCAAACCTGATATCATACTTGCTTACCCCTTATACTTTTCTTTATATTGTTTGCAATTCTATACTTTTTAATTTTTTAGTAGCTGCTTTAGCCACTGCATTTCATGCTGAATCTTTGCTTCCTTATTGCGAGATCATTCATTGGAATTCAAAACCCTCCCTTGTCTTTTATGATTGTTTTAACTTTTACAATTAGCACTCTAGCACATGCAATTCACAAGAAATTGTAATAAATAATTGGTCATACCCAAAGTTATTAAAGGTGCAAGGCGCACCGAGGCGCAAAAGGTGCCAGGAACCTAGGCACAAAGCGCAGACGCATACCTGAGCAAGGCGAGGCACACATTTATTAAAAATAAGATAAAATATACATAATATGTAATATTATGTATTTTCAAACTACAATCAAAATATCATTAATATTAAAATACAAACTCATTAAAGTTTCAAGAAAAAACACGTAGCATACTGCATACAAACATTCAAGCAAAATATTGTTCACAATAAGCACACAACAACAAAATAAAAATCACACTAACACAAGTATAACTTAGTCGAAAATCTTAATTAAAAATTCTAGCTAATCTCGCAATAAACAAGCAGTAGATGTAATCTTCTAATAGTCCTCTTTATCATCATCAATAATAAGATCATCTTCTTCTTCATCAGACTTATGATCTCCAATGTCTTGCTCTTCTTTTGAGTCCTCTAACTCATCTGGAAGTTTTGATCTTGATGCTCTAGGCTTTGAGAGTAAAGCCCCCCCTCTTGATGAAGAAACATTCGCACTAATTCTTGTGCAATAGGTAGGCTCATCAACTCCAGCAGCTCTAGCAACAGCATCACAAGTCAAATCATCATCATTATACACTAACAACATCATCATCAGAATCTCCATCCATTCTTCCCACCAACCACTCATTACTATCATCAATGTCCTTCAAAGAAATACAGTCAACAGTATCACACCTATTATATCGACGTCTCAAGGCTCTATTGTATTTCACAAATACCAAATCATTCAAGCGTTGTTGAGCAAGCCTATTTCTTTTTTTGTTATGAAGCTGCAAGAATAAAAATATAAAATAATAAATAAAATTTTTTGATAATATAACTACATCCAATCTAAAACATTTTAAAGCTATCACATAGGTGTTGGGTATAAAACACCCACGGCCGAAGTTCTCAGCGGGATTGACCCTCGCAGGCTCCGTCTCCAACTTCAACTACAGGAAGACTCCGCCCGGACTCCTATGGGAGCCGGGCTCTGCCACCAACTTCAGCCGCCCGAACTCCTACGGGAGCCGGGCTCCGTCCCCGACTTCAACTACGGGAGGACTCCGCCCGGACTCCTACGGGGGGGCCGGGCTTTGCCACCAACCTCAACCGCCCGGACTCCTACGGGAGCCGGGCTCCGTCACCAACTTCAACTGCCGGTAAACTCCGTCCGGACTCCTACGGGAGCCGGACTTCGCACCTGACTTCAACCGCAAGGAAGACTCCGCCCAGACTCCTACGGGAGCCGAGCTCCGCCCACGACTTCAACCGCAAGGAAGACTCTGCCCGGACTCCTACGGGAGTCGGGCTCCGTCCACGACTCCAACCGCAAGGAGGACTCCACCCGGACTCCTACGGGAGCCGGGCTCCATCGCCAACTTCAACTGCTGGTAAGCTCCGTCCGGACTCCCACGGGAGCCGGACTTCGCACCTGACTTTAATTGCAGGAAGACTCCGCCCGGGCTCCTACGGGAGCCGGGCTCCGCCACCAACTTCAGCCGCCCGGACTCCTACGGGAGCCGGGCTCCGTCCCCGACTTCAACTACGGGAGGACTCCGCCCGGACTCCTACGGGGGTCGGGCTTCGCCACCAACCTCAACCGTCCGGACTCCTACGGGAGCCGGGCTCCGTCACCAACTTCAACTGCCGGTAAACTCCGTCCGGACTCCTACGGGAGCCGGACTTCGCACCTGATTTCAACCGCAAGGAAGACTCCGCCCGGACTCCTACGGGAGCCGAGCTCCGCCCACAACTTCAACCGCAAGGAAGACTCCGCCCGGACTCCTACGGGAGCCAGGCTCCGTCCACGACTCCAACCGCAAGGACTCCGCCCGGACTCCTACGGGAGCCGGGCTCCGTCGCCAACTTCAACTGCTGGTAAGCTCCGTCCGGACTCCCACGGGAGCTGGACTTCGCACCTGACTTTAATTGCAGGAAGACTCCGCCCGGACTCCTACGGGAGTCGGGCTCCGTCCACGACTCCAACCGCAAGGAGGACTCCGCCCGGACTCCTACGGGAGCCGGGCTCCGTCACCAACTTCAACTGTCGGTAAACTCCGTCCGGACTCCTACGGGAGCCGGACTTCGCACCTGACTTCAACCGTAAGGAAGACTCCACCCAGACTCCTACGGGAGCCGGGCTCCGTCCACGACTCCAACCGCAAGGAGGACTCCGTCCGGACTCCTACGGGAGCCGGGCTCCGTCGCCAACTTCAACTGCTGGTAAGCTCCGTCCGGACTCCTACGGGAGTCGGACTTCGCACATGACTTCAACCGCAAGGAAGACTCCGCCCGGACTCCTACGGGAGCCGGGCTCCGTCCATGACTCCAATCGCAAGGAGGACTCCGTCCGGACTCCTACGGGAGCCGGGCTCCATCCACGACTCCAATCGCAAGGAGGACTCCGTCCGGACTCCTACGGGAGCCGGGCTCCGTCGCCAACTTCAACCGCTGGTAAGCTCCGTCCGGACTCCTACGGGAACCGGACTTCGCACCTGACTTTAATTGCAGGAAGACTCCGTCCGGACTCCTACGGGAGCCGAGCTCCGCCCACGACTTCAACCGCAAGGACTCCGTCCGGACTCCTACGGGAGCCGAGCTCCGTCACCAACTTCAACCGCTGGTAAGCTCCGTCCGGACTCCTACGGGAGCCGGGCTCCGTCACCAACTTCAACCGCTGGTAAGCTCCGCCCGGACTCACACGGGAGCCGGGCTCCGTCGCCAACTTCAACTGCTGGTAAGCTCCGTCCGGACTCCTACGGGAGCCGAGCTCCGCCTCCGGCTGTGACTGAAGGAAGACTCCATCCGAACTCCTGCGAAAGCTGGATTCCGAGCTCCTTTGGACAGATGGCTAACTACCTCTCTCCGCCAGACACCCCAGCCGAACTTCAGCCGGTAGACCTTCGCCCCCTGGCACGCTGCAGTAACGGCCACAACTCTGCTCCACCCCCTGCGGCCGACCCTGCGTAGCCCCATTACTCCCTGACAGGCCGTATTAACAGCCACGACACTGCTCCACCCCCTGCGGCGGACCCTGCGTAGCCCCATTACTCCCTGACAGGCCGTATTAACGGTCACGACTCTGCTCCACCCCCTGCGGCGGATCCTGCGTAGCCCCATTACTCCCTGACAGGCCGTATTAACGGCCACGACTCTGCTCCACTCCCTGCGGTGGATTCTGTACGATTCCACCACTCCCCGACGAGTCACGACAGCGGACGCCGCTCCACTCCCCGTAACTGATTCCACGTGGCGAGCCACGGCGATAGCCACGATCCCGCTCCACTACCCTCCGCAATAAATTTCTCCTGGTTTTGGGCGACCGACGACCAGGCGGTTTCAGGCGTCACTGTCAATTTGTTGCCCCCTTCGCCTATAAAAGGAGAACCCCAGATACGTTATTCCATAAGCTCTCGTTTTACCTAGAAACTCTGCTAAAATTTCCGTTCGAGCACTCCATTCTTGTTGAGGCAGAGAACTGACTTGAGCGTCGGAGGGTCTTGCCGGAGCAACCCCACCTCCGGTTTAGACTTCTTTTGCAGGTCCCGGCGGCGACCGCGACTCCCTCGACTCCAGCTTCTCCGGCGCAAGCAGATTTTTGCACCAACAGGATTGGCGCTAGAGGAAGGGTCTGTGTCTTCGCAGTATCCTTGTTCTTAAAGGAGCGCTCAACGGGACCGCCCCCGGGCATCTCTTCCGGCGTCCCCTCCCCCCTCCTTTCTCCATTTGGTCCTTGCTCAATGCCTCCCCGCAAGGTGTCCACGCGACGATCCACGGCCTCCGTGGTCAGATCTCAGGCTCCGGCCTCCCCTCCTGTTTCTCAACCTCCTCCCCCTCCTCCGGCGACGGCGGTCGGCGCGGAGCAATTTGATCTGCTAGCGCAGCAGGTCAGAGGCCTCACAGAAGCTGTGCAGGCTATGCAGCAGCAGCAGCCGCAGGCATCAGTGCGTCTGGAAAGGGTGTCGCCGGAACACCAGAATCCGACGGCGGGGCGGGCCACTTGGGCCAACCGCCCCGTCCTTCCTGGGAAAGCGAACCCGAGGTGGAGAGCCCTCAATCGGACCATGACTCCACCCCTGGAAGATCCCTGCCCCCATTCTGCCAGAGGACCCTCGAGACTCGAAGTCGAGAGGATTTCCTAGACCGGAGACTCCAAGAGATGAACCGACGGATCGAAGAACTCCGCCATGCTCCCCCCGCTTATGGTGAGGATATTTGCACTGACCCTCCCTTCTCTCAAATGATCATGCAAGAACCGATCCCACCAAACTTCAAGCTCCCCCAGTTTGAAAGCTACGACGGGACTTCGGACCCGGTTGATCATCTGGAAGCCTTCCGAACGATGATGTTGCTTCACGGCGCTCCCGACGCCATTCTATACCGAGCCTTCCCATCCACCTTGAAGGGAGCGGCGAGAAATTGGTACTCGGCTCTGAAGCCAGGTACCATCTTTTCCTTCGATCAAATGAGCCACCAATTCGTGGCCCATTTTGTCAGCAGCCGGCACCCCCGGAAGGGTTCGGAGTCCCTCATCAGTATCAAGCAGAGGGAAGGGGAGTCCATTCGGGCCTACATCAACCATTTCAACGTCGCGGCGCTGGAGGTCCGGAACTTGGACCAATCAGTCGCAATGGCCGCTCTGAAGGGCGGCCTTCAGAAGAATGACCTTTTGTTCTCCCTGGAGAAGAAGTACCCCAGGGATTTTGCTGATTTGTTGGCTCGGGCTGAAGGATACGCCCGAACGGAAGAAGCCTTCAAAATGAAGGATGAGGAGACCGCGAGAGAGCGGCAGGCGGGAGACTCGAGTAAGTCCGTAGTCGAAAAAAGGTCGAGAGAAGCTCGGCCGCGTTCTCGATCCCCTCCTGGGCACAAGCGTGCCCATACTCTACCCCGGGTGCGCAGGCAGAGGAGTCCGGATCGTGGGGTTCGGCGGTGTTCTCCACCGGGAAGGTTCCGCAACTATGCCCCCCTTAATGCCTCGAAGACCCAGGTACTGATGGAGGTCAGGGAGCAGCTCCCTAGGTCGGAGAGGATGCGCACACATCTCGGGAAGCGCAACCCCAACAAGTTCTGTCTCTACCATCGCGACCACGGCTACGACACGGAGGAATGCATCCAGCTTCAAGACGAGATCGAGGAGCTCATCCGGCGAGGTCGACTCGACAGGTTCATCCGACGCCGGCCTGAGGGTAGAGGAGATCGGCCAAGGGCCCTGCCGCAACCTGAACCGCCAAGAAGGGAGGAGCAGCTCGGAGATCGGCCTCCCATCGGGACCATCGACTCCATCGCCGGAGGGCCTCAAGGAGGAGCAGACCTTCCACAACCATGGGACTCGGGAAACCTGTAAATGTATCGTTTACGATTTCGCCTGGAATCTAAATTCCTTTCGACTTGACACTCTTCCCATTTGGCATGGATTTGTCACGACTGGGTATAATCCCTTCAAACGCTTAAAACAAAGCCATGTCAGGAACAGGAGGAGAACCTCGTCTTGGCATGAGCAAAGTCAAAGGCCCGATTCTTTTAGACCGGATGGGGGGAGAGGCCTTACAACGCCCTAATGCGACCCATAGCCATGTCAGGAACAGGAGGAGAACCTCGTCCTGGCATGAGCAAAGTCAAAGGCCCGATTCTTTTAGACCGGATGGAGGGAGAGGCCTTACAACGCCCTAATGTGCCCTCACAGCCATGTCGGGAACAGGAGGAGAACCTCGTCCTGAAATGAGCGAAGTCGAAGGCCTGGTTTCATTTAGACCGGACGGGGGGAGAGGCCCTGCAACGCCCACATGCGCCCCCACAGCCCTGTTAGGGACAGGAGGAGAACCTCGCTCTAACTTGAGCAAAGTCGAAGGCCCGGTTCCATTTAGACCGGACGGGGGAGAGGCCCTGCAACGCCCACATGCGCCCCCACAGCCCTGTTAGGGACAGGAGGAGAACCTCGCCCTAACTTGAGCAAACCCGAAGGTCCGGTTCCATTTAGACCGGACGGGGGGAGAGGCCCTGCAACGCCCATATGCGCCCCCACAGCCCTGTTAGGGGCAGAAGGAGAACCTCGCCCTAACTTGAGCAAACCCGAAGGCCCGGTTCCGTTTAGACCGGACGGGGGGAGAGGCCCTGCAACGCCCATATGCGCCCCCCACAGCCCTGCTAGGGACAGGAGGAGAACCTCGCCCTAACTTAAGCAAAGTCGAAGGCCCAGACTCCTACGGGAGCCGGGCTCCGTCCGCAACCCCAACCGCAAGGAGGACTCTGTCCGAACTCCTACGGGAGCCGGGCTTCGTCACCAACTTCAACTGCTGGTAAACTTCGTCCGGACTCCCACGGGAGTCGAACTTCCGTGGCCTCACTGAGAGCGGAGGAAAAATTTCAAGCGAAAAAGAAAAAGGAAGGCGATGGACCACATCAGCGACGATTGGAAAACAAACAGCGTCCTAGGTGCAGAGAACCCTGTCTTAGCAAGGATTGGGGCTCTCATCAGGAACCCCAGCTTTTGAGGAAGCTTTCGACGAAAATCCAAGGTAAGACAACTTCCTCAGGGTGACAGAAGCTCAGACCTCCGAGCTCGAGCCCTGAGGGGGGCACCAAACCCGAGTAGCCCCCAGATGAGTCTGCGGCCACTGACGGAAAAGATGGGTCGATACGATGGCAATCGGGTATCTTCGAACGACGTAAAAGCCGAAAAGGAGCTCGGCAAACGACAATTCAACACGAATAAAAGAGCCACCGGTGACCTAAGGACGACGTCAAAAAAAAAAAAAAGAAGAAAGAAGAAAGAGAAAAACAAGAGAAAAGGAAGGAAGTTCGGCAGACAACAATTCAATGCAAAGTGCGGACGAGGTAACAAAATCTCCTTCTCATTTTTCAACTAACAAGATGTACGTTACAAGACCTGGAGGGCCAGAAAAGAATACATTATTTCAAGGCTCGAGAACACGACTTGGAAAGGATACACCGGAGGCCACTTCAAGCTGCGAACTTCTCTTCCCGTTTCTGTCCTTCCCAGCCGTATTTTCCAGTACGTGTGGCAGGCCTATCGGCTCTCGCCCCCGCCTTGCTTCGCTCCATCTCCGAAATCCCAACCCTAGGGGGAAAAGGATGGGATAGATTTTAGGGGGCAGTAAGGACAACGGCAGTGGCGACGAAGACCTGTTTCAAGAAGAACCGGGGTTACCCCGGAGGCAGCGGTGGCGCCAGAGATATGCGCCATCACCGAATGCTCCGTGACAATCGCCGTCCAAAGTGTTCCGGCAAGGTCGGCATGCGCTACTTCCACCGTCCCCGCAACAAGTTTCACTGCCCCACCGTCGGCGCCGACCGCTTTTGGTCCCTCGGCCCCGACGACATCAAGGATCCCGCCACAGCTTGTGATGACAGCTCTGCCCCCTTGACCGGTGTCACCCCGTCTTGCTACTCCGACATTCTCAGGTAGAACGCCTTTACCGACGTCCCCATTATTAAACCCCTGTTGTTGAAGGAATTCCTCCTCGAGCCCCCTTTGAAACAACGGGGACCTTCAGCGGCCGCTCGATGATCGGAGAAATCGCAGACCGCTGTTCTCCTCCTTGCCCTCCTCCAAGCCCATGGCATCCTCTTGAGGATGGCCTCCGGGGTGGAAGCCCTGGCGGAGGAACCCCTTAGAGAGGAATCGGGGGGCTGGAGATGGCAGAGAGACGGCAAAGACCGGCGTGGAGGACGCTCGGAGTTGGCAGGGGCATCAAGGGAGTGGCTGAGTAGCTAAGCTCTCAGACGAAAGAAAGGTGCCGTCCTTTAGGCGGAGTAAAGCCCCGAAGGAAGGGTGGGGGGTTTAAGTAGGCAGCAGATCTTAGCGCAATTATGGTGGCGGGTGTCCCTAAACCAACCGGTGCTCACCACGTGTCCCGCGTGTCCCGCTTGCCGCTACCGAGGGTTGACTGTTTGCAAACTTTCATGGCGCGACGCTTGGGATCACGTCCCGGTGGGGGGTTCCGAAAAGACCCTTCAGGTCGCCCTGGTCGGAAAAAGGGCTCCGGCACGCGCATGTTTAATGCCAAAATATCTGGGGGCAGTCGTGCGCAGGATTCGAGGGGACAACTTCGGCCGTGCCAATCTCTCTGCATTTCCTTCATTCGAAATTCAAACTCGGAAGTAGGGGGACTGGTGTTGGGTATAAAACACCCACGGCCGAAGTTCTCAGCGGGATTGACCCTCGCAGGCTCCGTCTCTGACTTCAACTACAGGAAGACTCCGCCCGGGCTCCTACGGGAGCCGGGCTCCGTCCCCGACTTCAACTACGGGAGGACTCCGCCCGGACTCCTACGGGGGTCGGGCTTCGCCACCAACCTCAACCACCCGGACTCCTACGGGAGCCGGGCTCCGTCACCAACTTCAACTGCCGGTAAACTCCGTCCGGACTCCTACGGGAGCCGGACTTCGCACCTGACTTCAACCGCAAGGAAGACTCCGCCTGGACTCCTACGGGAGCCGAGCTCCGCCCACGACTTCAACCGCAAGGAAGACTCCGCCCGGACTCCTACGGGAGCCGGGCTCCGTCCACGACTCCAACCGCAAGGAGGACTCCACCCGAACTCCTACGGGAGCCGGGCTCCGTCGCCAACTTCAACTGCTGGTAAGCTCCGTCCGGACTCCCACGGGAGCCGGACTTCGCACCTGACTTTAATTGCAGGAAGACTCCGTCCGGGCTCCTACGGAAGCCGGGCTCCGCCACCAACTTCAGCCGCCCGGACTCCTACGGGAGCTGGGCTCCGTCCCCGACTTCAACTACGGGAGGACTCCGCCCGGACTCCTATGGGGGCCGGGCTTCGCCACCAACCTCAACCGTCCGGACTCCTACGGGAGTCGGGCTCCGTCACCAACTTCAACTGCCGGTAAACTCCGTCCGGACTCCTACGGGAGCTGGACTTCGCACCTGATTTCAACCACAAGGAAGACTCCGCCCGGACTCCTACGGGAGCCGAGCTCCGCCCACGACTTCAACCGCAAGGAAGACTCCGCCCGGACTCCTACGGGAGCCGGGCTCTGTCCATGACTCCAACCGCAAGGAGGACTCCGCCCGGACTCCTACAGGAGCCGGGCTCCGTCGCCAACTTCAACTGCTGGTAAGCTCCGTCCGGACTCCCACGGGAGCCGGACTTCACACCTGACTTTAATTGCAGGAAGACTCCGCCCGGACTCCTACGGGAGCCGGGCTCCGTCCACGACTCCAACCGCAAGGAGGACTCCGCCCGGACTCCTACGGGAGCCGGGCTCCATCACCAACTTCAACTGTCGGTAAACTCCGTCCGGACTCCTACGGGAGCCGGACTTCGCACCTGACTTCAACCGCAAGGAAGACTCCGTCCGGACTCCTACGGGAGCCGGGCTCCGTCCACGACTCCAACCGCAAGGAGGACTCCGTCCGGACTCCTACGGGAGCCGAGCTCTGTCGCCAACTTCAACTGCTGGTAAGCTCCGTCCGGACTCCTACGGGAGTCGGACTTCGCACCTGACTTCAACCGCAAGGAAGACTCCGCCCGGACTCCTACGGGAGCCGGGCTCCGTCCACGACTCCAACCGCAAGGAGGACTCCGCCCGGACTTCTACGGGAGCCGGGCTCCGTCGCCAACTTCAACCACTGGTAAGCTCCGTCCGGACTCCTACGGGAACCGGACTTCGCACCTGACTTTAATTGCAGGAAGACTCCGCCCGGACTCCTACGGGAGCCGAGCTCCGCCCACGACTTCAACCGCAAGGAGGACTCCGTCCGGACTCCTACGGGAGCCGGGCTCCGTCACCAACTTCAACCGCTGGTAAGCTTCGTCCGGACTCCTACGGGAGCCGGGCTCCGTCACCAACTTCAACCGCTGGTAAGCTCCGCCCGGACTCCCACGAGAGCCGGGCTCCGTTGCCAACTTCAACTGCTGGTAAGCTCCGTCCGGACTCCTACGGGAGCCGAGCTCCGCCTCCGACTGTGACTGAAGGAAGATTCCATCCGAACTCCTGTGAAAGCTGGATTCCGAGGTCCTCTTGGACAGATGGCTAACTATCTCTCTTCACCAGACATCCCAGCCGGACTTCAGCCGGCAGACCTTCGCCCCCTGGCACGCTGCAGTAACGGCCACAACTCTGCTCCACCCCCTGTGGCGGATCCTGCGTAGCCCCATTACTCCCTGACAGGCCGTATTAACGGCCACGACACTGCTCCACCCCCTGCGGCGGACCCTGCGTAGCCCCATTACTCCCTGACAGGCCGTATTAACGGCCACGACTCTGCTCCACCCCCTGCGGTGGACCCTGCGTAGCCCCATTACTCCCTGACAGGCCGTATTAACGGCCACGACTCTGCTCCACTCCCTGCGGCGGATTCTGTGCGATTCCACCACTCCCCGACGAGTCACGACAGCAGACGCCGCTCCACTCCCCGTAACTGATTCCACGTGGCGAGCCACGGCGATAGCCACGATCCCGCTCCACTACCCTCCGCAATAAATTCCTCCTGGTTTTGGGCGGCCGACGATCAGGCGGTTTCAGGCGTCACTATCAATTTGTTGCCCCCTTCGCCTATAAAAGGCGTCACTATCAATCTGCTAAAATTTTCGTTCGAGCACTCCATTCTTGTTGAGGCAGAGAACTGACTTGAGCGTCGGAGGGTCTTGCCGGAGCAACCCCACCTCCGGTTTAGACTTCTTTTGCAAGTCCCGGCGGCGACCGCGACTCCCTCGACTCCAGCTTCTCCGGCGCAAGCAGATTTTTGCACCAACAAATAATAATAGAGTTACTTAGTACTTACATGTGAAAACACACTCTAATTTTTTTCACAACTGCTAGTACTACAAGTGAGGCTAAAAACTTTCACTGCAAACTTTTGCAAGTTTGAAGTTGAAGATCCATATGCAACTCACCACTCAGCTGTTGATTAAACAAGTGTCAAAGTGCTTTTAGATTATATATATAAACAAGCGTACAACTAAATCTATAAAGCAAAATAAACTAATTTATTTATCCGATGATTTTGTCTTCCTTTGCCTAACAGCCATAGGTATTCCAAAAAAGCCTTGAGCATTTCTATACTTATTCAGCTCATTTATAATCTTATCTTGCACTTTAACACTTGAAACTAGCCTTTGTATACACTTGTATAAGCCATCCATCATCTCTTCATCTTGCTCAATATTGAGGTTTTTATAAAAGAACTCAGGGTTCAAATAATGGCCAACTGCGTGCAAGGGATGATGCAGTTAAGATTCCTACCGAGCATCAATTATTTTAAAGACCTCCTTGTACCTCTCTTCTCTATCACTGAAAGACTTGGTAATAGTTTTTTTTGCCCTATCCATGGCCTCATAGATATATCTCATAAGAGGTTTCTTTTCTCCATCTACCAATTGAAGGACACAAACAAGAGGACCAGACAACTTAAGGATATAAACAATGTTAGTCCAAAATGTAGGCATCAAAACAGTACTAATTGCTCTTTTGACAGCTGACTCTTTTGCCCAAGGTTTGGAGTTTCACTCTTCAGAATTGAACATCTTCCACAATTTGTTCTTCTGATTATGTATTGATTGAAGAGTGACGAAGGCGGTTGCAAATCTAGTTTTAACTGGCCTAAGCAGCTCTCTTTGTCCAGCGAAACTCTTCATCAAGTTCACAATGCCCATTTTGCTATAGATGTATCCATTCAAAAAAATTGCCCTATTCAGTGTTTTTTTAATTGCTAGAATTTCAGCAATATCCTCCAACATCAAGTCAATAGAATGGACAGCACATGGTGACCAATATAAATTTGACCTCTTTGCCTCCAACAATCTTCCTGTTCGAAATTCAAAAATTTGAATATTAAATTACAATTGTACTAAATAATTTCTTAAAACTTAAAGAGGAAAAAGTTTATTCAAATTGAATTCTATCTGCAACTACATAATTAGAGGCATTGTCGGTCATCGGTTGAATGACATTTGCTTTTCCAATTTGCTCCACCATGTCATCAAGCAATTTGAATAAGAGATTTTCACTCTTCGTAGTATGGGAAGCATCAACAGATTTGATGAATATCGATCCTTTAGGAGAGTTCACTAAAAAATTGATTATGTCTTTTTTTGCAATCTCATCCTTCCAATTGTCTGATATAATCGAGCATCTATACCTTGCCCATTTTTCTTGATGGCTTTTCATCAAATCTCTAATATGCTCCGCTTCTTTTTTTAACAAAGGGATCCTAACCTCATGATAACTTGGAAGTTTCATGTCAGGACCAAATTGTCCAATTGCTTCAATTGCAACAGCAAAGCTTGGATAATTCACGACATTAAATGGAATGTCGGCATCATACATCCACCTAGCCAACTCTCTACAAGCCTTATCTCTTAATTCTTTTTTGCAAGCTTCATTGATAGTAGTTTGCTTCCTTTTGCTTTCTTTTCTACTTGGAACCGTAGTTGTCAAATCGGGATTCGACTTGTGAATCGTCCATCTCTTGACTCGAATCGTAAGATTCAGTAACAAATTCAACTTTTTTATAAAACGATAGAAATTAGCATAAAAATAAAATTTACATTATAAAAATGATAAAAAATATAATAATACCCTATTTTGTGCAATGAATTTGATAATCATATCGTCTAAATGGAAAGACGCTTATGGATCCACAATCTTAGTTTTTCTTCTAGGTGGCATGATTCAATAAAGACAAGTACTGTTACAAAAAAAAACTTAAAATTAAAAAAAAACTATTACATAAAAAAATAAATAAATAAACAGAGCAACTTTCATGTACATACCAGTTAAATGACTATGGAATTGTGGCTGTATGCAAGCCTTCACGATCACATACTTTTGCTTCAGAGAGAAAAAAAATAAAATTGGAACCATAGAAAGAAGATGGAAGTTAGGCCATAGCCCACCCCTCTCAAAGAGAGAACAGGGGACCAGCCCGCCCAAAGAGGTCAAAACGAAGAAGGGTGCTGCTGTCTCTCTCACGATCATAAGCTTTCCCCTTTGACCCTTTCTTATTCGTAAAACCCCACCCGTCTCTCTCATAAGCTTCTTGGGGCTTTGAGGCGCCCTCTTGAGGAAGATGAACGGAGAAGAGAGAGAGAGGGGGAGAGAACATCGGGCCTCTTCCTCTTGCCGTTGAAGCTTGTAGAAGCAATCGATCGCATTAGTAGAGAGAGAAATTGAAGAAGAAGAGAGAAGGGGAAATAGAAGTTGAAAGGTTTCACATACCTTCAATTTTCTTCTGCGAATTGATTTTCAAAACTATTTTGAGAAATTTTGGACTCTTTGGCTTCCCAAATCAATGAACGACACTGTTCTAGATGTCTGAAAACCTACCTTTTTCGAATCGATGGAATCGGACGATCCGGCGAAGTGGACGATTTAGCACACGAGTCAACGATTCAAGTACGATTCCTACTCTTTTTCGATTCTCTATTGCGATTCAACTTGGTGAAGGTTTGACTCGACTCTGACTCGTACGAGTCGAATCACAACTCGTACGATTCTAATAACAGAGCTTGGAACAACTATTTCTGCATCAAGAGTAAAATACAAATCTATAGGACCCTTCTCTCTTGCTTTCTTTGAGCTAGGTGCCTTGCTACTAGCCATAGAACTTTCACTTGTACCACCACTTCTTTTACTACGAGGATCAACTACCTGAATTTCATCTTCTTCATCAACACCATAGTCTTTCATATCATCAAAATCAAGCAACAAATTATCTTATTTTTTTTCCTCCGCTTTTCTTAACATATAATCTTTAATTTCTTCACGAATATGTGGCAGATATTTTTGGCAACCTCTGGCATTTCGAAACCCTCCAATTATATGCTATTTTGCTCGACAAATCCCTCCTTTAGCCATTTTTTCACAAAAATTACAAATAATATCATTTTTATTTTTGCCTGTTGGGTCACCCAAATGTGCATGCTTCCATGCTGGATCTTTTTTAGATGACCCATGGCTTTCGGAATCCATTTTAACCTCCTAAAATAGGTGCCAAACAATGATAACGAAATCAGCCTTCCAAAAAAAAAAAATCTATTACATACACTGTGGGTTGGTTATGTGACCCAAAGAAAAGCCCAAAAAAAAGAAAAGAAAAAGGAGAATGTAACCCCCAAAAAAATAATATTGCTATATTACAAAACAGAAAAAAAAAGTCCAAAAAAGTCATTGTAGATGACAAAAAAAAGGAACGTCGAAAAAAAAAGAGGAACAATGAGCAGTTCGCGGGAACGATAAGCACATCACCCAGAAAAAAAAGGAACGAGTCGCTTCTGTTGCCCCAAAAAAAAAAGGAACGGATCGCTCCCATCGCCCAAAAAAATAAGGAATAGAAGCAAAAGGAACGGGTTGGTCCCGTCGCCCAAAAAAAAACAAAGGAACGGGTCGCTCTTGTCTCCCAAAAAAAAAAAAGAAGGGGAATAGGTCGCAGGAACGATAAGCATAAAGAACGTCCGTCACCCAAAAAAAAAAAAAGAAACGACCGAACGGTGAGAAGAGGAACGAAGAGAAAGAAAGAAAATAAAGAAAAAAAAGTGGAGCCGTACCATTTGGTGGGGGCTCCAATGGGTGGGGTCGTCGGTCGGCGGTTGTGGGTCTTCGATTGGCGACCGTGGGTCCTCGATTGCGTCAATCGACGAGTGGATTCTCTTCTCAATGGCTGAAGCAGTGCTCCGATGGCTGTGGGTCTTCGATCGGCAACCTGGGTCCTCGGTTGCATCAATCGACGAGTGGGCTCTCTTCTCCAATGGCTGGGGCGGTGCTCTGAGGGCTGTGGATCTTCGATCGGCGACCATGACTGCCCTCTTTTCCGTTGTCTCTCTTTTTTTCCTTCTTTATGTTCGTCTGGCTTCTCGAAACGTCACCTTGTTTTCTTCCTGAGACTAACAACCACCTCGCCTCAGGCACACCTTTGGAGATTAAGACAGGCGCACGCCTCAAGCACCTAGGCGGCGCCTCAACCATATCACGTCGCCTAAGGGGATAAAAGTTGTGGGAACCCTCACCTTGAGCCTCTTGTGCCTCAGGCACGCCTTTAACAACTTTGGTCATACCTCATCTTTTTCATAAAAAGCATAAATAACAAAAAATGCACACTAGTTTGTGACATGGTAGAATTGTCAATTCTATGCAAGAACATAAACATTCTTTGTCCTTTATATGCTGTTCATCTAATACATCAACTGTGGTTTCTTTGATATGGACAAATCTACACTTATCGTAGCTGGGACCTTCAAGGATATTTATGGAATGGCTGCTATTTATTTTGATGTTAGTTGATTAGAGAAGATATGAGCCTTGTTAGTTAGTCTCCATGACTCTTTATCCAGTGCATAAAGAGTAGCATTATAGAAAGGCTGTGGAGATTAGATTACATAAGACCCAATGTGTGAACTTAGTTGGACAACAAAAGCAGATCTGATTGTATATGTCATGAATATTAGATTAAAAGAAAAGGAAATTTTGTTGTAAAGACTGGAAATCTTTAGCGAGTCAAGGTATCTAGAGAATAAGACTTGGGAGGATTCCTAAAATTCAAAATTGTCTTTATTTAATGTATGATAGATATAGTGTCACAGGATTCTAGCATTGTTTTGCCTATGAAAGGAGGTTTTAAAGAGGCATTCTGAAGGATGATTTTTGGAATACATGCTTGTCTACAATTTGGTATCAATTTTTTTTCCACCAAAAGCTGGATATCTCGGTCATTTCAATTTGTTCCGATACTTAGATGAATTGAGATCTTGCTTTATCTTGGCTATGTTGGAAGTGTAGCAAAATTGAGAAAGAGCCCAGATATCCTGGAATCTTGGCGAATATATAGGAATCAAGATATAGACATATTGACTGATATGGTAAAACCAGGCTTCAGTGTATGTATGAGCCATTAAGTTTTAAAACCTATTTGAGGAGGCATTAAGTTTAAAAACCCATTTAAGAATGTGAAGTGAAAAACTGCAATCTCAGCCATATATTGATATTGTATTAGCTGGTATTTTGGAAAAATGAAAATCATGTTTGGTGGAAATGACATAGTAACTTACTCAATTAAAAATCTTATTCAAAAAGTCAATATATGAGCCAATTTCTTGTTGGTCTCCAGTATGATAGCCTATACTGCACCAGTTAATGAAAAGTAATAGCAAGCTGTCTCATTCCTTGCAACAAGAAACTTCTATCTAGGATAGCTTACCTACTTCCAGAACTTGCTGTAAACTTAAAACAGCATCCACTTTTTAAGCACTTAAAGTGTTTTTTAAAATATCCACTGCTCTGTGCTCACACCCTTACCCTCTCCGTCACCTGCTCTTGATTCTGGCATTGATGTTCTCATTTGTGCATGGCTTTTTTTTTTTCTTTGATATTTCTCTGGTGATGTGTTTGGTTATTATGATTATAGACAACCTTGTCACTTTGATTGAGAAGATATGGTGGCAGGATGGCAGCATCAGCCAAACATTAGATTTCTCGATTCTTGCTACAATTTTAGCCAGAAGCTAGGTATCTATATGTACTTGTGATGAATCTCATGCAAAAGCTAGATTCCTTAGTTTAAGCAACAGCCGGCTGTAGCTATCATGAAACTTATTTTACCCTTGCATGGTTGTCTATGTATGCTAGAACTCAAACATGAAACATGGTACAAAGATATTTTTTCTGACATTTTGGAGACATTTTCTAAGCCAGTTTCTATTGCATTATTTAAGTCTTTATGGAACTAGTTTTATTGGGATGTCTTCTCCTTCTACCATTATCTTGCCTCAATCAATGTTCTTATAAGCCAAAGCAATAAACCATCTTTGGTCTCAGGTATCATCTTTGACAAGTAGGGACACACATGGGCAGGCCTGTGAGCCAAATTTTACATGGTTCAAATTCAGCCATTGGACTGATCCTATTGAATATTTTGAGAAAACCTTGGTCTAGGCCCACCTCCTGTTGACAATCAAAATGGCTGTAGACAAAGATGGCTATATAGCTAAGTAGGGCTGCATTTGGCATTGTTGTCACTTTTTTCTTAAAAAATAATTTAGAAATAGGAATTCTATTTCAATTTTTTTGGCCAGATTTCTGACAACAGAAAACATATTTGGTTCATTTTTTTTTCTTCTTTTTTTCTTTTTTCTAGAAATGAGTGCTGGCAATGTGGCTGCCGATGAGGAAGAGGGAAGGGGGATGGGGTTGGTGACGAGGAAGAGCTTGACATTGGGCAAAGAGGCAGCCAAGGGAGTGGTAGTGGGAGAGGGAATGGGGATGGGGCCAGCGACATGGCCGGGGATGAGAGTTAGCTTGGTGTCAGGTGGAGGGTGGCCGGGAGGCTCGAGGAGCTAATGTGGTCAGGTGGGGTTGAGGGCAAGATGGGCCGGAAGAAGAGAGGTTGGGAGGAGAGAGGTGAAAACCCACTTTTAGAAAAAGTAGATGTGAAATGTCAATTTCACTTTTTCCAAAAGTAGTAGAAGTTGTTTAAAAAAATAGAAAGAAAAACAGGATAACCAAACATATTTCTGCATTGGATTTCATGTTTTGTTTTTTAAAAAAAAAAGGCAGTGAGAAAAAAAAGCACCAAGCAGGGCCTAAATCATCTCTATTTTAGATTGCAATATTTAGTGGTTTACATAAATGGAATTCATCAGATAATTTTCCATGGGCTAACATGATTGTGATGTTATGACACTACATATTATTTAATTTATGTACCATGTGCTTGGATTTCGAAGTGGAATTTATTCTCTAAATTCAGGCATCAGGAAGAGATTGGGTGCTTTTTTTTTTGGTTAGAGTCAACGAGGCTGTAGAAACTGATACCGGCACCTATATGAATACATCTGCTTATTATCTTCTAGACTATGGGTTGGATTTGGTGATACTCTGATAATAGTTCAGATCGAAATCTTAAATCAGATTGGAGATTTTAATGTAAAAAGGTCGGATTGTGGGAAGATCCAAATTGTTTGCAAGTATGCGCCAAAAAACATGTATTGGTTGTCTCTCTCCTGTACCTTTTTCATTATAATTAACCATTTTGTTAAATATATACCATGATGAATTTTTATAATCTAAAAAAAAAAATGCCCATCATTGTGAGTTCTTATTTTGATGTTCTCCACAGATTACAAAAGCAATTTATCCATTATTAGTAAATTTTCCTTCTACAAGACCTTTGGCATCCATTGAATAAGTGTGCTCTGCCAGGATGACCAAAGTGTCCCACTAATTAGATGATCTTAGAACACTGCTGAAATGGTGTAATTCTATGTCCATTTGAGTTTAGCCTCATACATTAGTATATTAAAATTGAGTTATGAAATTCCTAATGTTTTTTCTTAAAAAAAAGGAGTTTTTTATATTGAAAAATATTTTTAGTGAAGTCATATAATTGAAAGCTAAAGTGTGTTGTTAGAATGGTAGATTAAGCAAAGGAACTTCTAATGTGAACAGTTTTGTCAAAGAAATGTCATTTTCTGTAGATGTTGTTAGAACAATTAATAACAACCACCATATCAGAACAACGTCTGTTCAGAATAGGGTTTTGTGATCTTTTGGCCTTTGCAACTCTCTGTTGCAACCATGATAGCCATTTACAGTGGCTGTTGTATATGGCCATTTATGCCAATCACAAACATTATGATTTTATTGTTAAATTTAATATTAATGGTTCCCATAGTGGAAACAATTTACAGTTGTAGAGTTGATGATCTAAATTGAGCTGCGTCCATTTCCTTGTCACAACAAATACATAACAAGCTATAAAAAGACAAATGGTGAGTAGAGGATATACTTAAGTTCATGTGAAATGATTTATCTGGTGATTAAGTAAAATTATTTTATTATAATAACTGTGTGCATGCCTTATGTGTAGACATATTGACCAGATTGCTATTAAACTTCATGGTGAGTGATATGTGTGAAGGGTGAAGTATTAAAATTTCGTCATAGACCTCTGTTAGCAAGTGGTTGGGTTTAGTTTTTTTTAATGTTTTTTATTTACTACATTTTGTTCTATTTAGCCTTGCATTTCTATGGTTTTCTTTGTGTTCTTATCATGTGGAAACTTTGTAACCATTCAAGTAGGATTCACAAACAAATTTTCTGCGGTCTTTTTCCAACTTGATTGGGCTTATCTCTGTGTTTATGGCATATCCAAACAAGTTGAAAATGGTCCAGGTCATTATAATCATTTCAGGTTGATCTAGTCCCTGAAAAACTGAGTTTTATTGTTTGAAATCGATTCAGTGTTGTAGTTATTATCGAATCCAAACATTACCCAACCCATATTACCCCTTCTTGAACTCTAATCTGGTTTGGTTCACTATAATTGACATGGCCTGTTTATAGCCTCACATAAATGCAAATTTGAAAGAAAAAAGAAAAAGAAGAAAAACCATTCCGCATCATCTGGTTGACCAAAATGCATTTCTAAAAGTTACTCCATTTATCTGACATGTAGCATTTTTAAACTCAATATTGGAAGGTCACTGAACATGATATGTTGTTTTATGTAGTATTTTTCTGGCAACATGAGAAGACAAACAAATAAAAAATGGGAAAAAAAAAACTTATTCATCAGCCATGAATAACTGCCTCTTCTTCTAATGGAACACCTTCTTTGCTTATTTACTTTCCTGATAAGGGGTAATGTTCTGTAATGAATTTAAGATGGCTGAAAAATGGTTTGTGGGCGACCATTTTTCATAGTCTATGAGTCTGACTAATAAAAGTACTTCTAATGTCTAAAAGTACTTGAAATAATTAATATAGATCTTAACTTTTGAAAAATTGATAATATTATGTCATCTTGGTTGACAAAGAAATTTACAATAGCATTATATCTAATTATGTTGGTTATGGGAGAGTTCAAAATACATTTAGGAGTTAGATAGTCTAGAAGGAAGTATTGTTATCGAATCTGCTTGCATATATGTGAGTGCTTCATAAATTTTAAAGAATTGCACTTACACCATGTTTTTTTCACAGAAACGAAAAAGAAATTATAAGGGGAGGGGGAATGGAAACTAGAGAATCAGAAGCCCAGTGCATGAAAAAGGAATGAGAATTCTATTCTAATATTTAATTTAGCTAGTGATATTTCAAATGAAGTCAGTTTTGTACTAATTTTCTAACTATACCCTTGATTAGGAATAAAAGCAAGTTTTGGAACACCTGTTATAATTGTTTTTGAGTCCTCCCACAGTATTACATACAAACATAACTGACTTTTAAATACCAATCATCGTTCTGTTACAATGGTCATTATTTTTACATTTCACTGTTCATCTCAAATGTTAACTAATCATTCAATAAAATTTTATACCATAAATGTCACTAATTGATCCCTACAAAATCTATCATCTTTTGCTACTTTGTATCATAACTGTTGACAATTAGTTCATACCATGAATATCTTCATTCTCATTCCATGGTGATATTCCTATCACTTAAAAGGAGTGGAATCAGAACTCTTTATTTAAAGAAATGGTTATTCCAAGTAAATGTGATTTTGTTTCTTGTTGCGCAAAGCACATATTGAAATGAATCCAAACCAGAATTCCCATTCCATTCTTTCCCTTTATGCAATCCAAACTTTGCATTAATGTAAGTGTATACATTACTAAATTTCAGAGTGGACCGGACCAAATTAAGCATGTCTGCCAAGTTTGTCCCTTGTTTAAATGTGTAAGGTGATCACATATGTTTGGACACTTAATATTATGTCCTTTGCTCTTATTGGGACAACCGGCAATGGTCTATGAGGAGTTGACATAAGGTGTAATATTGTTTTTCTCCTTTATTTCCTGTGACATCATGCATCTTAGAATTTTAGTATACGAACCAGTCCAAGGAGGAAAAGGCTAGTCTAGCATAACAGCTTTGGGTTTTCTTCTATCATTATTTGCTGAACCTCTAGAGGGCATGAAACTCGCTGTTAATGTTTGCTGCAGATATCATATTGTTGATGATGTTCTAAATGTGGAATGCTTAAATTCTCATACAAAACTATTATGGTATTTCCTCTTGAAGTATGTAGAGTATCTTTTCCAATCTCTTTTTGCAATCATCTTTTCTCTTATGTTCATCTAAAGTCTCATGAGTACTCAAGAGGTGTTTCATGTGCAAAGTGGAAATCATGAAAATTGTGAATTATAAACATGTAATCATGGGTCACGGATATTCTTGTCACTGTCAGGAGAATTTTTATGTAAAAAATATTATGATCCAGGAATCAATGCTCTGTTATATTTTATCTGATTTTTATTTGATTTTAATCTTCATTTCTAAAAACTTCTCTATCATCGTATTCATCAAGATGTTGATTCACATGGTTTTGTTTATGAATGTGATAGGTTTTTTTACATAATTAGGTTGAGATTTTCGAGTTTCCTTGATGAGAGCTGAGGGTTGACTAGCCAGTCACTGAACTTAGACTTTTGTTGATCAGTTATACATGTGGAAAACACACTCACTTATTAACTTTTCCAAGAATCAAGGTGAATGACTGGAACAGAAATGTAGTATTTGATTTTATTCAAGGATATGCTGTGTCTGTGAAAGGACCGAGGAATGGGCGTGGAGTGAAATTTAAGCAGCAGTTTTTTAACATAGGTGGAGTTAGCTAATTTTAAGAGTTAGTTCTAGGGGCTCTTTTTTCAGGTGTTGGGTTGCAAAACAATCATGGTGTTTCATGATGTGGCTGATCATTCCATATTTTAAGTTGTAGGAGCTAAAATCATAAGCGATATAATTGTCTACTTAAGTGAAGCATCAGTTAAGAGGGTGAGTCATGGCGCAATGGTAAAGTTTTTCCATTGTGGCCTGGAGGTTAGAGGTTCAAAATACAGAAATAACTTCTCCACACATGGGGGTAAGGCTGCATAAATCTAACCCTCTCCAGACCCTGCAATGATGGGAGCCTCGTGCACTGGGCTGCCCTTTCTGAGTGAAGGATCCATTAATGACTGTGAGATAAATATAGTCGCATTGCTAATGGTTTCAGGAAGAGAAAGTGGCCAACGAACTGGGTGGGAGAAAAAGGACAGAACTAAGGAAAAGAAGGGAAAAGGGGAAACAAGGAGAAAGATAAAAGTAATAAGAAGGGGAAACAAGGAGAAAGATCAAAGTAATAAGAAGAAGAAAAGCTGTCCATTTATTTCTTGTCATCTTTGTCCACAGATGAAGGTACTGTGCATGTACCTGCTAGTTAGTTGATGTTTCCTTGACCATACCCACTTGTGAGTTAAAGCTGGGTTGATTCTTGTCAGACCTATTCAGTAAACTATGAAATTTATATGTTTTTAAATTTTTAATACCATTTTGAAGTTTTTCTTGCAATAATAAGCTATTGTTTGAATTGGAATTACATTCTTGGATATTGTTCTAAAGCTTAAGATCGCTATCTAAGAAAAACCTTAAGATCACCACCAAGCCTTGTCCTATCTGTATGGATATTGTTTTACATATTGACATGTGATCTCAAAGTTTGAAAACATTTTACAACCATTGCTATAGATAATAGGTCATTCAAATTCAATGCTGATATCCAATTCTGTTTTTTTGCTCCTGAATCATAAATTATTTTGGAGGACCTAATGCAAATGACGCACCAATTATGGAGGCTCATCTGTGCATTTTGCATCTGTCAATTTCCATTCTAATATGTGATAGTGATTCAACGAATCTAACATGTCATTGAGTTCTGGAGTACAGATACGGTATCTAATGGGTTGTCTGGTTTACAATGTCTGTCAAAACTTGTTTCCGATTCAACCTTTTTGTTGACACTGGCAAAATTGGTATCACATATGGATTTTTCCATTCTGAGCAAATTCTTTTTTTCATATCTCACCTTTTTTTTTTCCTTCACTTACTTCCATGATGTAAAGGAGACATCAGATCATACAGCTAATTCACTAGGAAGGCTCCTAATATTTCTCGTCTGTTGTCTAGTGTTTTGGTAGAAAATTGGCTGAGAGAAAAAACATGTTGTACTTTGTCAGGTATGTGTTTGTTACATTTTTGTTTTTTCATGATCACTGTACTCTTCATTGGTTTCCACCGTGGAGCTATCAAATTTTACCATACAAAGATGGATTCTGTGAGTGGCTGGCATATTAATTACTAAAGCTCTGGACACTCTTTTAGATGGTTTCATAATTAACTTCTTTAGAGCCAAGATTAAGCTTAACCTGCTTTCTGGAAGCCAGGGTCAAAATTCTACTATTGATTTGGATACTAATTGGGAAGCATAAAATGGACATGGATTATGGTGACCATTTTGCATCCCAGATGAAACATGGGATTTTAGTTTTATGATGAAGGGCCTAACTTCTCACATCGACATGATTGATCAATGCATTATTGAACGCTTTTGCCAGTATGTTTTGGAATACACAGACATCAGAAAAATACTATGCTTCAGGTTTATATGGCACTGTTTAGTTGCAATACCTCTGTACGTATTTGCTACTTAGATTTGTTAAAACTATAGGAAAAGCATATGAAGAGATGCGTCTGTAGAAGAAGGGAAACAATCACTTTCCCAATTACTCTCACTTTAGGATTAGGCATTTATAACATTGAATAAGCAGTTATGCATTAGGTAAGCAAGTTCCCTATCATGCCACACCATGCTTGATGAGCAGATTTAGATAAAGTGAAATATTTCAATAAAAATGTTTAAAATAAATAAATAAAGATTTCAAGTTGAAGGAAGACATTGCTCTTCAGAGGCCTGGACAATTGAATTGCGTCATTCTTCTTGTCCATAGAATTGGTAAAATTTGTTATCATTTATATGCTAATGATTTTATACTGTAGCTATTGGAATCAGTTTGTTATATTCTCCCTTTAATATTTTTTCCCTCTTATTGGATTGTAGCTTCATTCACTACATGATATACCATCTGTGATGCATGGGATCAGACTTGCATTCCTTTTGCAGATTACACCAGCAAAGCCAAACCTTTCTGGGATGAAGAGGAAATCAGTGGCTGTTACAGGAGGCCATGAACATCCTAGGCCACCCAAGAAGGAATGGAGTTGTGCTCTTTGTCAGGTGAGTGCCACCAGCAAGCAGGGCCTGGATGAACACCTCGAAGGCAAAAAACACAAAGCCAATCTAGAAACACTAGTTGAAGGCAAGAAGCCCAAAGCCACAGAAGCACAACTTCATGCCAAGAAAATCATAAAGACCAAGAAAGCTGTAGGCTCGACATCTGTGACGAAGGTAACTGGCAAGTCATTGCCAACAGAGGGTGCATCAACCAATGGGCCTGTGAAGAATCAAAGAGAAGACAAGAAGCAGCAGACAGTTCAGCAGAAGAGGTACTGCTGTGACCTTTGCAAGGTGAAATGCAACAGTGAGGTCATGTTGGCCTCTCACCTACGTGGGAAGAAGCATATAGCCCAGCTTGAGGGGTCGAAAAAGGATGGCAAACCTGTGATGCCGGCCAGTGCGGGAAAGAAGGTAAAAGCAAATCAAAGAGCGAAGAGAGAGGAGCCAGAGAACACCGAGTTTGCTGAAGTAGCAAAGCTCTTTGATTGAAAGAACAAGGGTAGCTGATTTTGTCTGTGAACGCCAAAAGGATGGTAAGGGGGAAAACCTAATTTAAGTAGGGTATTGAGTTCGTTGGACTTGCTGGCATAGGTAAGATGCAAGTGCCCAGCCTTGATGGCACTGTTGAGAATCGGTATTGGCCTTTGGTGAATAATGTTAGGTTGGGAACTATGTCTTTCATAATTTTATCTGGCAAGTTAGGTGATGATGTTTTGGTGAAAGCATGTGATGAAATTTAATTGTACCTTTGAATTTACAAGCTTCAAATGCCTCTGCCAAATGAGAATGTGCTGCTGTATGACTAATATTAATCAAGATTGCATTCTTGAGCTGCGTTAGTGATGGTATATGAGATGGTATATTCGTAGAACCAGAGCGGGGCATGTGGTACATAGTATATGCATGTGGTGCCTTGGTTGGTTGTGGTTCTGGAACCCGGTGCAGCCTATCTTAGTAGCCGGTGTACGTGCCATGAGTTTTTATGCATATCTGAATCCTCTCTTACTGGTGGCTCTAAACTTTATGTAAATGAACAGTTTGATGGTTATTTGCTACTCAAATCAAATAGAAAAAGAAAATAAAGAAAGCTTTGTGTAATGTTCGACATGGGATGTTAGAAATATCTTTTTACCGATTTTGCTTTTTCTGAAAAAGGAAAAATAAAAAAAATGAAGTCAAACCTTGCCAGAGCATCTCAGTTTTCTCGATGCCCCATCTCTTGGTAATTCTAGGATGACGGGTAAGCTTCCTCGTTATTAAAATGACTTTTGACTGTTTTTTGCTTCTATATGGCTGATCCACAACAAGTTAACTGTTATTAACAATGGGACATCCAATGCATCAACTTATGAATCTCTCTCTTATCACCATAAAAAGAGAGGCCTTAGGTCTCAACAATACCTAATGTCTCTGGCAAGTCACCATAAAAAGAGAGGCCGTAGGTCTTAACAATGCCTAATCTCTCTCGCAAGTCACCATAAAAAGAGGGGCCGTAGACCTTAACAATGACGCCATCCAGTGCATCTGAATCTCTCGACCATCCAAAGCATCAACTAACGAGTCTCCCCCCCCGCAGACCTTAACAGTGACACTATCAATTCTTTATTTATTTAAAGCGGGAAGGGGTTTGCACCTATTGCCCGAGCGGTGACGAGATTCCATCCGATTATACCCACCCTACACCGTAATCTAGGCCTCGAAGCGGACACAAGACACAACTAAAGCTGTTCCAATCGACGGTCACAACTAAACTGTTCCAATCGACGGTCAAAGCAAGGATTGAGTGACACAACTAAAGCTGTTCCAATCGACGGTCAAAGCAAGGATTGAGTGACACAACTAAAGCTGTTCCAATCGACGGTCACAACTAAAGCTGTTCCATTGGACGGTCAAAGCAAGGATTGAGTCAATCCGGCCCTTGTCACGGTCAAAGCAAGGATTGAGTCAATCCGGCCCTTGTCGTTGTAAGGGATAGTATCTGTATAATAATAATAAAATAATATATAAATATTAAAAATAATATTCTATGTGAATACCTAAAGTTATAGGATAATCTTCTACAATATCACGTATCAAATTTTTTTTATATCTTTTAAATAAAAAATATAAATATAAATAGTATCTATATAATAATATCAATCTATCTTATTAATAAAATGACACATAGGTATTAGAGATGGCATCTATATGTAATAGTAAAGCAATACACGGGTATTAAGAATGATATTCTATGTTGACACGTAAGATTATAGGATAATCTCCTACAATACCACATGTCAATTTTTATTTTTTTATATTTTTTAAATAAAAAATATAAATATAAATAGTATCTATATAATAACATCTATCTATCTATATAATAATAGTAAAGTAACACATGAGTATTAGGAGTAGTATTTCATACTGACACATAAGATTATAGGATAGTATCTATATAATAACAGAGTCGGCCCTGGAGCAGGTCGAACTGGACGACCGCCCCAGGCCCTAGGCCCTGCATTGATGTTCCAATAAGATGTAAGGATCGCTTTCTATAATATTATAACGAGAGAGATAATTAAATAGGTTAATGACGGATTTTACACGCTGCTTAACGATATATCTATAAAAAATTATTGCATATAGATTAATTTTTTAATGATAATTAAAGTTTAAAGTATGTTAATTTTTAATAGAGAAGGCCCTATTTTTTCATTTGGTCCTAGATCTAAAAAATGTCAGGACCGGCTCTGTATAATAATATCTATAATTTTACGTGACAATACGAAATGCCACCCCTAACATCCGTGCATCGCTTTACTATTATTATATAACAATTCTTATGCAAGGCTTGTGCAAAAAGGAAAAATTAGAGAATTCTGTTGAGTACTGCATGAAGATGTTAGATATCGGATATTTGCCAAATGCAGCAACCTTCACCGATTTGGGAGGCCATCTTTTGAAAGAAGAGCTTTCAGAGATCTTTTTGATCTCATTATGGGATTGATTGGTAAGAGCAACCTTTAAGGTAAAATATTATTATTATTATCAATTAATAGTAAAGCAATATATGGATATTAGAGGTGGCATTCTGTATTGACATATAAGATTATAGAATAATCTCTTGCAATGCCACATCTTAATTTTTTTATATTTTTTAACTAAGAAATAAAAATATAAATAGTATCTATATAATAATATCTATCTATATAATAATAGTAAAGCGATATACGGATATTAGGGATGGCATTCTATGTTGACACGTAAGATTATAGGATAATCTCCCATAATGTCATATATCAAATTTTATTTTTTATATTTTTTAAATAAAAAATATAAATATAAATAGTATCTATATAATAATATATATCTATATAATAATAATAAAGTGACGCATAGGTATTAGGAAATCTGTATATCATTTTACTATTATTATATAGCAATTCTGATATAGGGCTTGTGCAAAGAGGAGAAATTGGAAGATTCTACTGAGTACTGCATGGAGATGTTGGATACCGGGCATTTACCAAATGCAGCAACCTTCACTGATTTGAGAGGCCATCTTTGGAAAGAAAAACTCTTAGAGATCTTTTTGATCACATCATGGGATTATTTAGTGAGAGCAACTTTTAATATAAAATATTATCATTATTATCAATTAATAGTAAAGCAATATACAGATATTTGAGATGGCATTCCATATTGACATGTAATATTATAGGATAAACTCTTGTAATACCACATATCAATTTTTTTTTAATATTTTTTAAATAAAAAATAAAAGTATAAATAATATTTATATAATAATATTTATTTTTATAATAATAGTAAAGCGATACACGGATATCAGAAGTGTCATCTATATAATAATAGCAAAGCGAGACACAGATATTAGAATTGGCATTCCGTATTGACACATAAGATTATAAGATAATCTCCTACAATACCACGCATCAAGTTTTATTTTTTTTATTTTTTTATTTTTAAATAAAAAATATAAATATAAATAGTATCTATATAATAATAAAGTGATACATGAATATTAGAGGTGGTATTTTATGTTGACACATAAGATTACAGGATAATCTCCCACAATGCTACATGTCAAATTTTATTTTTTTATTTTTTAAATAAGAAATAAAAATATAAATAGTATGATTAAAAAATAAAAAATAATATCTATCTATATAATAATAGTAAAGTGATATAGCAATGCCACGTGTCAAATTTTATTTTTTATTTTTAAATTTTTAAATTTTTTAAATAAGTATAAATAATATTTATATAATAATATCTATCTATATAATAATAGTAAAGCGATATACGGATATTAGGAGTGGTATTTCATATTGACACAAAGATTATAGGATAATCTCCTATAATACCACATATCAAATTTTATTTTTTTATTTTTATATCTATATAATAATAGTAAAGCAATATACAGATATTAGGGATGGTATTCTGTATAAACACACAAAATTATAGAATAATCTCCCGCAACGCTATGTGTCAAATTTTTTTTATATTTTTAAATAAGCATAAATAGTATATATCTATATAATAATATCTATCTATATCTATATAATAATAGTAAAGTGATATATGGGTATTAAGGATGGTATTCCACATTGACACGTAAGATTATAGGATAATCTCCTGTAATGCCACATATCAAGTTTTGTTGTTTTATTTTTTAAATAAAAATAAAAGCACAAATAGTATCCATATAATAATATCTATCTATATAATAATAGTAAAGTGATATACGGATATTAAGGATGGCATCTATATAATAATAATAAAGTGATACATGAATATTAGGGAAGGCATTCCGTACTGACACACAAGATTATAGAATAATCTCCCACAATACCATATGTCAAATTTTATTTTTTTATTTTTTATATTTTTTAAATAAAAAATAAAAATACAAATAGTGTCTATATAATAATTTCTATCTATCTATATAATAATAGTAAAGTGACATACAGATATTAAGGATGGCATTCCATATTGATACTTAAGATTATAAGATAGATAGTATCTATATAATAATATCTATCATTTTATGTATCAATATAGAATATCACTTCTAATACCCGTGTATCGTTTGACAATTATTATATAGTAGTTCTGATTCAGAGCTTGTGCAAAGAAGAAAAATTGGAGAATTCTATTGAGTACTACATGGCGATATTGGATACCAAGCATTTACAAAATGCAGCAATCTTCGCTGATTTGGGAGGCCATCTTTAAAAAAGAGAATCCTCAAAGATCCGTTTGCTCTCATCATGGGATTAATTAGCGAGAGCAACCTTTAATGTAAAATGTTACCATTATTATCAATCTATATAATAATAGTATAAGGACACACGAGTATTATGAGTGGCATTCCATATTGACATGTAATATTATAGGATAATCTCCTATAACATCACGTGTCAAGTTTTATTTTTTTTATTTTTTATATTCTTTAAATAAGAAATAAAAATATAAATAGCATGATAAAAAATAAATAATATATTAAATCTATATAATAATAATAAAATATACATGGATATTAGGGTTGGTATTCCATATTGACATGAAAGATTATAGGATAATCTTTCGCACCGCCACATGCATCTATATCTATATAACAATCTATATAATCTATATAATAATAATAAAGTGATATACGAATATTAAAGGTAGCATTCCGTGTTGACATATAAGATTATAAGATAATCTCGTACAACGTTATATGTCAAATTATATTTTTTATATTTTTTATATTTTTTAAATAAAAAATAAAATTATAAATAGTATAATAAAAAAGAATATTTTAAATCTATATAATAATAACAAAGCGATACACGGATATTAGGGGTGGCATTCCGTCTTGACATGAAGATTATAGGATAATCTCCCACAATGTCATACGTCATCTTCATCTATCTATATAATAATAGTAAAGTGATACATGGATATTAAGGATAGCATTCTATGTTGATCCATAAAATTGCAGGATAATCTCCTACACTGCCACGTATCTAATTTTTTTTTATTTTTTATATTTTTAGGATGTCATTCCATGTTGACACGTAAGATTATAAGATGATCTCCCATAATATCACATGTTAAATTTTATTTTTTTATTTTTTTATTTTTTTTAAATAAAAAATAGAAGCACAAATAATATGATAAAAAAAATATTTTAAATTTATATAATAATAGTAAAATGATACACAGATATTAAAAATGACATTCCGTATTGACACAAAAAATTATAGGATAATCTTCCACAATGCCACATGTCATCTATACCTATCTATATGTAAGATTATCAGATAATCTTCTGCAATGCCATGTGTCAATTTTTTTTTATTTTTTATATTTTTATGGTGGCATTCCTATTGACACGCAAGATTATAGAATAATCTCCTACAACGCCACATGTCAAGTTTTATTTTTTAAATTTTTTTTATTTTTTAAATAAAAATAAAAGATAAATAGTATAATAAAAAATAAAAAATATTTTAAATCTATATAATAATAGTAAAATGATAGATGGATATCAGGGATGGCATTTCGTATTAATACGAAAGATTATAGAATAATTTTCTGCAATACCACATATCAAATTTTATTTTTTTATTTTTTAAATGAGCTATTTGTATTTACACAGTGGTTGTGGAAGGCTTCTGTAAGGCAATAAAGTTTGACGATACAAAGAAAATTTTCAGAAAAGATACAGAAAAATGAGATATGCCGAATGCTTTTAGCTATGCAATTCTAAATCAAGGTTTGTGCAAAGAAAAAAAATTGAAGGATTCTGTTGAATACCATCACGAGATTAATTGATAAAAATAATTTTTAATATAAAATATTATCATTATTATCACTTAAATCTCCACAACATTGGGGTTGAGTGCTAGTTAGGGTTGTAACCTATTATGTTCATTTGAAAATGTCTTAATTAAAAGATAGAAAACAGTCTGCATGGTGATGTATCACTAGGTTTCACCATTAGAGACCAGTTTTCTCGTTTGACAGCGTTCACTTGCATTTAAGGGTGAATATTAGGACTTTTTATATCATGGATCAAGATCAGGGAGGTGGATTTTTCCTGCCACAGACGACCATGCATCAAGCTCGCCGGTTGCCACTAGTATATGCAATACATGTCACTATTTAAATGGGAGGAGGAAGCCTTTTTTAGTTAAGAGTGAAATCGGATTGAATACAAATCACAGCATATTTATATCTATATTTATTTTTTTTATGAATATAAATATGAATATGGATATGAATATTATTCAGATATAAAAATTTATATCTATATTTATTTTAAATAGATATAGATACAATTCGGATACTGAAAGTATGGATATAATTATGGATATAAGTTGGATAATTAAACTTTATAACCATAGAATCAAAGATATGACTAAATAGATAATAATAAAAAAAATTATAAAAATCTTCTTGAGGTTTTCGTTTATTACACTTACACCCAGTAGTTTGTAAAACCTACATTTACATCCATATAAATTAACAGTATTAGTCAAACTATTTACATAATATAAAAAGATAAAAATACCCTTGAGGTCTCTATTTTTTTTTGATCTTTTAAATGATGCTTCTCCGACATCAACACTTCCTTCTCCATCCATCCCTTGGCAACACTTTTTGATGTCATTTCTCTGATGCCAACACTTCCTCCTGACAAAATTAAAGAACTGGCCAAGAACATATTTCACTAAGGTCTGTCATTTTTCACTGATGTCTTTCAATGCAATATAATAATCCTGAGGTCTCTCATTTCCCTGGCCAGGCCAATCACTACCTTCCTTGGACTCGATTTCTACCTGTCCATTGCTAGCTACCTGATCCAAAGGATTTGTTGAACTCTCTGAAGATATAGATAGAAGTGTCTCAGCTGCCTTGATAATCATATGTCTCATCTCTACTACTTCAATTGTCTGCTGCTTATTGTCATCTTCAGGTTTTGCTTTGCTACTATTACATGAATTTTTCAGTAAGTGAACATTATTAGAAGCTTCAAGAGTTGGGACTTTTATGCTAGAAAACTTTGTAGCAACCAGAATGGTTTGAGTTGTTCCCGAATCAGCATGGAGAAAACTGCATGTTCTTCAACACTTTTTCTGGTGGGTGGGTGGATGGCCCGACAGAAGCACCTCGAGACCATTGAGGATGGACTTGAGAGCATCTCCACCCCATTCATGAACACCTCTAAGAAATGGTATACTATGTCAGAAGTCCACAAACACTCATCCAGGACTCTACTTGGATCGTTGTCCATGGCCATGTCTACGATTGGACCAGCTTCATCAAAGATCACTCTGGTGGTACGGACAGCATCCTCATCAATGCAGGCACCGATTGCATGGAGTTTGATGCCATCTATTCCAACAAGGCCAAGGCCATGATCAACACTTGCTGCATCGACGAGCTGATCGTCACCAGCTACTCCTCTGATAACTCTATTCATGGTGGTTTTAGTCTCTCCAACCTCGTAGCCATCAATGAGGCCTCAAGAAATCCCATTGAAGCTCTAACCAATCCATGAGGGAAGATACCTTGCAGGCTTATATCCAAGACTATTATATCGTGTGCGATGTTCACTTGTTCTACTTCGTACTCCCCTCCAGCAATCAAGTTCTAGGCCTCCCCATCGGGAAGCACATATTTCTAAGCACCACCAGCAAGGAAAAACTCTGCATGTGGCCTTACACCCCAACTAGCCCCATGGATGAGGTCGGCCGTTTCGAACTCCTGGAATCGCTTCCTATGGGCTCCATCCTTGATGTCAAGAGACTTGTAGGCCACATTGAGTACTCTGGGCGAGGAAACTTCCTGATCAACAGCAAGTCAAGATTTGTGGGAAGGCTCGCAATGATCATCGATGGGACAAGGATCACACCAATGGGAGGAGGCGCTGGCGGTGCTTGTGGGGGTTGGGCGGGAGGGTGGAGACGGGAGTGGGAACAGTGGCAATAGCGGCGGCAACAAAGGAGAAGGGGAATAGAAGTTGGGCCAGGGGAGGAGGAGAAGGAGAGGAAGTGGGATCTCACATTTTTTTAAAAAAAAAATCTTTATTCAAGATTATTTTGATCATTTCAAAAATTTATTATGATGTGACAACTAGATCCAATTTAATATTAACGGATTGCTTAACGACATGGGTTAGACTATAAGGTTAAATAAAATATGAAGGGTGTAAATGTAGGTTTTAAAAACTATTGAATATACCTATAATTTTGACCTAATCTTAGGAGGATTTTTGTAATTTATCCTAAATCAAATCAATAGCATGTTTATGTGATTGTATATTTTTTTAAAAAATTAATAAATACTATATAAAATTATATAAAATTATAGATAGATTCGGATATTCGGATATGAATCGGATGGTTTCTATCTATATCCATTTTTTTATGGATATAGATACAGATATTAATCAAATCCTCAAATTTTTGTTTTTATCCAGATTGATTCGGATATAAAAGTAGATCCAGATGGATATTATGTGTTATGGAGGTTATCCCACCTCAGATAATATCTTCAGGACTCAGGAGTTCTCAAATTGATAAGAATATTGATGTAAAGCTCGATGGTAAAGCCGACTTGGACCGGAGGCTTAGCTCATCATAAATTCGATCTCACTATAAGATCGAGGTCATCAGAAAGCTGACCTGAACTCGAAGCTGAGCTCTTCATAAACCCGACCTCACCAGAAGACCGAGGTCATCAGAAAACTGACCTAAACTAAAAAACTGAGCTCATCTGGAGGCCGACCCCATCCTCAGAAGGTTGAATGCCGATCTGACTCATCTCAACTCATATAAATACCGATCTGACTCATCTCAGCTCATATAAATATCGATCTGAAGTAAAGCATTCCATATATCCAAAACATCCAAAGTCTCATATGATACTTGATCTCACCTCAATCTTTTATCGAGGTCAATTATTACACTAACGGCCACAGTCGTCCTGTGAAAGTTGGCCATGATCTCACATGTAGCCATACTACAACTCATCCCCAGCTGGCACATACAACTAAGTATGATCTTATTTCCAGCTAATACATACAGTTATACTCAAGCTCATTTACAACTAATCTCTAACGGCCTAACAAACTCCTCTAATAGTCTAACAAATTTCATAACGACCTTATCAGTTTCTCTATAAATAGAAGGTTAGGGATCTTCTAGGTAAGTTCTGACTCCTAAATCCAATCAAAGTGAAACTCTGCCAATAGAGGACTTCGCCAATTCTCAAACGACAGCTCTAGTTCCTATCTAGTCCAAACTCTCTAGTTTTACACAAATCTTTCTGCTCTCTTCTACTTTTTTTACTTTTTATTCTCAAGGCTCAAACCGACTTAAGCATCGAAGGGTCAAAAGCTGAAGGATCTCCATCGATTTTTGACTTATTTTGTAAGTTTTTTTGAAGGAGATTTGGATCGGATCGCTATAGCTAGCTACTCCAGCATGGCTTCATCCAATTTTCTTGCTTGAAATTTTGAGCCTCATAGCAACAGATTGGTACTAGAGAAAGGACCCTGTTGCCTAAAAATTTTGTAGAAAAGTGATGAATCAGAGAGCACAAGACAACTTTATGCCTTCACGATCTTCCCTTGGAGATGTGCCAGAAGCAATTTCACCTCCACTTTAATGGAGATTGGGGGGCAGATGAAAGTTTTTCTCCAAAAAGGTAGCACACTGATAATAAAGACTTCAGTAAAGTTTTCTATAATATCTTAATTCTTATCCACAGGAGGTCAGATCTCTCTGTGTAGTCATATCAGGTTACATCACCTTACCATATCACTCTCAGAGCCTTAAGCTGTTAACTCATGACATCAATGGGGACGATCCCCACATACTGTAAGGTGATAACACTCACCAATTCAGAAAATCAAAGGGCCAAGCTTGGTGCTCGAGAATATGATGAGGGACAAAAATATCCTTTCGAGCCTCTTCTTTTTCCAAGACCCTCAAACAAAACTCATGACCTCTATGATAATAAACTCTCAAATTTCATCTATTATTCTATTCTTTTCTTGCAGATCAATAGGTTCTTGAGCAGGTGAGCCAAAAAAAAAAATCAAACAAGGACAAGAAAGTCTGTCTAAACGAGATATCTATTTGAAGAAACTCAAGTTTCGAAGAAGAAGATCGTGACATCCAAAAGAAAAAAAAATCCTCACACATCTGGCCTCGGACATGATCGAAGTCACCTGTGAGTAGCCCTCCACGACTTGGCTCTCCTGCACCAAATGGGTGCAATGATGTCCATCACATCATCCTACAGGTAACGTAAACAAAAAAGAAAAAGAAGAAAGAAAAGAAGAAAAAGAAGAAGAAGAAGAAGAAGAGAGGAGAAGATCCTCATGCATCTGGCCTCGGACACGACCGAAGTCACCTTACAGGTGACATAACCAGACAAGACAAAAAAAAGGAAGAAAAAAAAGAAGATGAAAGGGAGAGAGGGAGGAGGGTAGAAGAAAGTCGGTTCCCTCCCCCCGAGACTTCTTGACGCCCGTGAAGCTCCTGACATCCGTGAGCCTTCCGACATCAAAACAGTGCTAGATCGGCGACCTCCCGATATTCGTGAGCCTCCTAGCGTCAAAACACCGCTCGATCGGCGACCTCTCGATGCTTGTCAACCTCCAAGATCCGTTCGGCATGTGCATCCTTGTGTCCATGGTCTCGAGCTTTGCCGAAACTGTAGGCCGTGCCTCCCCCATGCGCCCGTTGCGTGCCTGGTCGGTGCCTCTCGAAGCCAAGGCTGACAGCTCGATCCTCACCAAGTTCCCCAGTATTTTCGTGTGCCTCCTACAGCCAAGATCGATGGATCGACAATCACCTGGGTCTGTCACACTCCCACATGCATGCCTAGCTCCAAACACCCCAGATCGATTAGTTCCCGACGTCAACTCTCAAGACCAGCTGGCGCCAAACACTTCAGGTCGGTAGTTTACCAACGTCAAAACTGCTGCACTCCCACATGCTTCCCGATGTCAGACCCAAGCCGAATTGAAATCTGCGATGCTCCTATATGCTCCGGTGCGCTCCCGTGCATCTCTTCCCACCAGCACAGCCGATTGATGGCCTCTCGACACCAGCACAGCCCTCTTCATGTACGCACGCCCTCGGTGTCAAACCTCACCTGACCGCTTTGGTTCTTGAAGTATAACGGACTGATCTTGTTGGAGACTTTGTGGGGCATACTGGACCAAAGACAAAGCGAAAGTTATAATATAGTCAGTATCCTCAAATGATGCATCATCGTATTGAGTCCTGTATAAGCACCGTAAATCCTCAAAGGTGCCACTGAATGCATATAACCTGGGACAATGCCGAGGAGGCCTGTGGGTGTCTCTAAAGCTCAGATCAAAATTGATCAAAAAAAAAAGAGAGAGAGAGCCTGATCTCCCACCAAAATTAAAATGATCCAAAGCACAGATCAAGCCAAAGCCGAACAACAAGCAGTCAAGATCATAAGAGAAGAATAGGGCCATGCCGAAGTCAAAATCACAGCCAAAATGAAGTCAAAATCAAGCCAATATAAAGCAAAAGCTTGAGCCCAAGCTGAGGCAAGAAACAAAAAAGAATCTAGCAGAACCCAAAGATTCTCAAACAAAACTCATAACTTTTATGGTAATAGACTCTCAAACCCCATTTACTATTCTACTCCTCTCTTGCAAGACAATAGGTTCTTGAGCATATAAGCTAAAACATAAATTAAATAAAGCCATGGTGAGAATCAAGCCTAAAGATAAGGTGAAGATTAAGCTGAGGAAAGCAAGCTCCTCGAAAAGCCGACCTCATTAGAAGAGTTCATTAAAAGGCCAATCTTGTCAGAAGGCCGACCTCATCAGGAGGTCGAGATCATAAGGAGATCGAACTTAGCAAAAGATCAAGCTCATCAGAAAACCAACGTCATCAGAAGGCCAACATCTTCAGATGGCCGACCTCATCAAAAATCCGATCTCTGAATCAGTAAAGCCCCGAAGGGTATGGAGATAAGATCTCCTAATCAAAGTCCGATCTCTGAATCAGCAGAGCCCCGAAGGGCATAGAGATAAGTTCTCTCTATCAAAGTCCGATCTCTAGATCGGTAGAGCCCCGAAGGACACGGAGATGAGATCTCCTCATCAAAATTTAGAGCCTTAAAGGGCACGGAGATAAGATCTCCTTATCAAAGTCCGATCTCTGGATCAACAAAGCCCCAAAGGGCATAGAGATAAGGTCTCCTCATCAAAGTTCGATCTCCGGATCGACAGAGCCCCAAAGGACATGAAGATAAGATCTCTAGATCGAAATTCTATCAATACCGATCTAGGGGTCAAGGTTATCTTGAAGTTCTATCAAATACCAACCTAAGAGTCGAAGTTATCTTAAAATTTTATCAAATACCGACTTAAGGATCGAAGTTATCTTGAAATTTTATCAAATACCGACCTAATGATCGAGGTTATATTGAAGTTCTATCAAATACCGACCTAAGGGTCGAAGTTATCTTGAAATTCTATCAAATACCGATCTAAGGGTTGAGGATATCTTGAAGTTCTATCAAATATCGACCTAAGAATCGAAGTTATCTTAAAATTTTATCAAATACTGACCTAAGGACCGAAGTTATCTTGAAGTTCTATCAAATACCAACTTAAGGGTCGAGGTTATCTTGAAGTTCTATCAAATACCGACTTAAGGGTTGAAGTTATCTTGAAAGTTTATCAAATACCAACTTAAGGGTCGGGATTATCTTAAAATTCTATTAAATACCGACCTAAGGGTTGAAGTTATTTTGAAATTTTATCAAATACCGATCTAAGGATCGAGGTTATCTAGAAGTTCTATCAAATACCGACTTCCGGATTGAGGTTATCTTGAAACTCTATAAAATACCGATCTCAAGATTGAGGTCACCTTGAAGCGCTATAAAATATCAATCTCTAGATCGAGGATATCTTAAAGTTCTAATGAAAATCTAATCTACTCAAGGCTATATCGGATAAAGATTTGTCACCTCGGATAAGCTAAAAACTTTTTTCTTGGGCTACTTCTTTCGTCCAAAAGCAAATTATTCGGACTCAGAAGTGGGGGGCAAGTGTTGTAAAGGTTATCCCATCTCAGATAATATCCTCGAAACTTAGGAGTTCTCAAATTGATAAGAATACTGATATGAAGCTCGACAGTAAAGCTGACTTGAACTGGAGGTTGAGCTCATCATAAATCCAACTTCACCAGAAGGCCGAGATAATCAGAAAATCGATCTAAACCGGAAGCTAGCTCATCATAAATCCGACCTCACCAGAAGGCCGAGGTTAAAAGCCAACCTAAACTAAAAGACCGAGCTTATCTGGAGGCCGACCTCATCCTTAGAAGACTAAATGCCGATCTGACTCATCTCAACTCATATAAATACCAACATGATTCATCTCAGCTCATATAAATACCGACCTGAAGCAAAATATTCCATATATCTAAAACATCCGAAGTCTCATATGATACTTGATCTCACCTCGATTTTATGGAGGTCAACTATTACATTAATGGTCACAGTCATCCTGTGAAAGCTGGCCACGATCTCACATATAGCTATACTACAACTCATCCCCAACTAGCATATACAGCTAAATATGACATCATTTTCAACTAATACATATAGCTATACTCTAGCTCATTTATAGCTGACCTCCAACGATCTAATAAACTCCTCTAATAATCTAACAAACTCTGTAACTGCCTCATCAACCTCTTTATAAATAAAAAATCTGAAATCCTCCAGATAAATGCTGACTTTTAAGTCCAACCAAAGTAAAATCTTATCAGTTCTCAAATAAAAGCTCTAATTCCCATCCAATCCAAACTCTATAGTTCCACACCTTTTAAGTCCAACCAAAGTAAAATCTTATCAGTTCTCAAATAAAAGCTCTAATTCCCATCCAATCCAAACTCTATAGTTCCACACCTTTCTGCTCTCTTCTAGGATCAAAAGTCGATTTTTGACTTATTTTGCAGATTTTTTTGAAGAAGATTTGGATCAGACCATTATAACCACTTCAACATGACTTCATCCAATCTTTCCGTCTAAGATTTAAAATCTCGCAGCAACATGACTTCATCCAATCTTTCCATCTAAGATTTAAAATCTCGCAGCAACATTATGCATCCCACTTTCCCCCCTATTTTTAATTTCTTGAAATAAATATAGCAACCTATATGCATCCCACAATTTTGTTAATCTTCCTTCTGATCAGAGCTTCAAGAAAAAAAGTAAAACTAACCAAAAAAAAAAAAAAAAAACTTAGAACAGTTGAATAATTTTAATGTCTACAAAAACAAAAAACAAAAAAAAAAAAAACCTTCCAATATTAGGGTTCGACGAAACCAATATTGTTGTCACATCAAACAACATTTTTGTAAGGACCGCAAACCAGGACAAGCAAAATTGAATTCGGACTACACCGCATCTGTTATTTCTTTGTTATTATTTTTTTATAGTGCATCTTTTACCAAGACTAACAAAAGAATAGCCCCCATAAAAATCATATTCCCCCTCCCACGGGTGGAGAGATTCTTGTTTTGGTCTATAGCTTAGTACCGCAGAATTTCAAATTAAATTATGATCAATACAATATGATAAATGCATTTTGAACCTTCGATGCCCCACTGAAAATGCAAATGAATGGAAATGAAAAGTTGCAAACAAAGACGATTTGAGCTAGATTGCCCCTACACCACCAACAGAACATTCACATAGCTGCAAACCCTCCCTCCCAGATTTTGACACAAATACAGCATCTTAGATTGTATCCACAAATCAGTTCAGCAGAAGCCCAAATTCTGTTGCTAAAAGGTAAAATACCACAGAAGTAGTCTGAAACTTCCATACCATAAGTCTGAAAATCTGAACCCAATGGGAACAAAGAAAGCAATCTACAAACCAAAGATCATGCCAGATTGTCTAAACTACAAACCAACTTAAGTATCACGATTTCCAGGCATTTTGCTCTAGGTTACTTAACAGCAATCTTACCACGGATTCTTCCAACCACATCTTCATCCAACACCTGAAAAATCTCCTGCTTTTATAAAATGGTAAAGAATAAATGGTTCTGCGAATATGTAGTCGTCAATAAGATGCTACCATTTCACAGCTCTATTAAGTTTCATGTATAAAGGGAATACAAGTTTCCCTTCAGTTGCTCCTTTACACACCAAATTTGATGGGAAAAAAGTGCCCTTTAAGAGATGGATGATTGAAAGGCACAAGAAACAAACTTCCTCGCCCATGTTATAGCAGAGAATTTCAAACCCTGAGAGCTACCTGATCTTGCCATGAAATTTTCCTCTTACCCACTCGGTTTGAATTGTTTCCAACATCCCTACAAATTGATAATTTAAGATCATTAGCCCCTCCCTCGCCATCAGTTGAATACCTCTTTGATTTCTCCAATTTCAGGGGCTCCCACCCCACCTGAAACTCCTCCATTTCTTCACCATTCTGTAATTAACAAAAACCAAATTAACAAACCTCAATAAACTTCAAAAGTGTATCCATTCAGTTTTATGATAAAAGGAGGAATCAATCAATTACCGGTGAAGAGATCTGGTTCAAATCTATTGCAGTAGAAGTGCTTGGAGCTGCAGCCTCCACTGCTCTGTGATTCCTATCTTTTGGAGGTACTTCACTTTGGACAATTGGATTTGGCTGTTCATAGATGCAAACAGATGTTGACGGCATTTTGCGGGATTGTTTCTTAAGTCTGTATAGGGTCGCCTGAGAAGGGTTTTCTAATAAACACCTGTATTTTCTCCGTAAGAATCTAAAACAACCAATTATAAATATCAGAGTTTAGAACTTTTGAAGAGTCTAACATATAATTAGGAAGTAGATAAATGTGTGCAAGGTGAGATATAAAGGGAAGGGGTATTACTTGACTTCAGCCGAGAGCCTGAGTTTCTTCTGCTTTGCCCACTGCAATTTTTGCTTCTTTGCTTCGGATTCCTATGAACAAATTACAGATAGCTTGTGAAAAAGAGCAATCAAATTATTGAAAGATCTTATAAATTTTTAAAAATTACAAAATTTCCATTGAGATACCAAAAAATTAAAATAAAAAGATTTGGCTTTTTTTTAATAAAGAAAAAAAACTTTTACTGCTCAAGGAAAAGGGGCACAAAAGAAGCGAATGAATTCTTTTTTAAAAAATGTGAATAAAAATCGAATCGGACAAAAGTTGGCGGAAAAAAAACCTAACGCAAAACCCAACCAATTAAAAATTAAAAACAGAAGAGAAGGAAATCTCGAGCAAACCCACGCGCACACAAAAGAAACACAAAATCCCAGATCTCCCAATCTGAGCGACTTGGACCCATGAAATCAACAAAATAAGCAGGAAACATCCCCAGATCCCTAAAAGCCAGGAAAACATGAAAAACCCCTCTCCCAAAGGGAAACCCTAGACCCTTAAAATAAAATAAAATAATACGAAAAAGAACCAATTTCGAACCCCTCCCCCCCCAAAAAAAAAACCCAGATCCCCCAAATCATGGAAGAAAATAAGCCCCTGAGAAGAAATCACCAACAAATAACGGCCAAAGAAACGCATCTCGGCAACGTAAAACTCTCAAATACCCAAAGATCTAATCAATCAAAGAAGAAAAAGATCTCACCTTTACGAGCTCCTCGTAGTCCTGCAACAGCCCCTGGTACTTGAACCGGGCCCTGGCCTCCTCCCCGGCAGCCATGTACGAAGAAGACGGTGGAGACGACTCCATGAGAGGAACTCTTCTCACCTTCTTCATCATCTTCTCCTTGGCCCCTTCTCTCCAGAGAAAGGAAAAGGGAAGATGGAGGAATAAAAGGGGGAGGCGAAGACTATTATGAGAGGTGGTGCCAATAAGAAGTCATAAAGATACAGGCGGAGAGAGATTGTGAAGAGATAATGGAGAAATAAAGGTAGGTAGAGAGGATAGAGAGAGAAAGGGGAAGGTTCCTTCCCCTTGTTTTCTCTTTCTTTCTCTCTCCCTGTGTAGAAGGTCTGACCAAGACAAAACCCGAAAGAGGCCCATACAAATCGGGAATTGGAGAACAAGGAGAGTTTTTTTTTTTTTTAAGCTTTGATGGAGGTGTAGATTTCCTGGGCTTGCAGAGGGGCATTTCTGGCATTGCTTGGGGGCCTCTCTCTCTATTTTTGTTTTCTGGAGGAGGGGAGGGATGTGGATGGGTTGGTTGGAACTTGGAAGATACACCCCTGAGGACACCTATCCTTTCCTTCTCCCCTTCTTTCTCTCTTTCCCCTCTCTCTCCTCCCTTTTCTCCGCACCTCCCCTTTTGTTTTGTCATCTCTCTCTCCTCACATAAATCCTGGTCCACTTGGGCCATGGGAAAGAAACTGGAAAGATGTAGAGAGACAGAGAGAGAGAGAGGGGGGACAAGGTCTCCTTGGACAAAGTCTCCTTGGAAAAGAGGGTGGAGGTTGCGAAGGGTGGGAGATTGGATTTTTTCTCTCTCTGCTCTGATAGTTTTCTTCTCTACTGTGGTACATGTAGGTTGGGGTGAGATGAGAGGAGAGAATTTATGGGAGCTGTTCCCCTGACGTTGCAGCTGTTTGCCTTTGTACCTTGTAGACCCCTGTGATGGTGGTGGATGGGACTTCTATTAAGTTAATGGATTATAGTTTTACTAAAATACCCTGTCCTATTAAAATTTTTCTGATCACTCCTCTTGGTTTTTTTGCCCGGGGAAGAATCACAACTTTCCATTCTTTTCTAGCCCGGCATAGAAAGTTCCTCCTCTTGATGATATACTAAAATTTTTAAAAAGGCCTTATTTGCTTGGAAACTTACTAATTATAATTAATTAAACTTGTACTTCTGGGACAATTTAGAAAAGAGACGGACTTATGTCAAGATGTTTATGGTTTTATCTTCTTTGGAGATATCATCAGCCCGTGAGCAGTCCCACTCTGCCCTTTGTTTTGTCCATCCACAGTTCCCATGCGTGCATCACGACATGAAGACTCCCATCTGCCATCAAGTCCTTGCTCCATCACCACACATGCTAAAGGACGGTCGGTTTGGGAAAGCATCCTTCAAAAAGGTGGAAGAATCCAAGGGAGGATTCGTCCATCGGCTACCACACCAGGTTAAAGACCTTCCCTCCTGTTCAAAAGATCCATGGTGATTTGAATGGACTGCACAAAAGAAAAAAAAAAGAAAGGGAAAAACGATCCCCTCTCTACAAAACCAATAGGGCTATTTTGGAAACTTTGCCTTGGAAAGAAGTAGGCAGATGTTAGGGCTATTTAGGAAACCCTCTGCCCCAGCTATCCGAGAGCTCCATCAGAAAGCTCGGGCTGCTATTAATTTTCCATCTGAAAATGAAACTTAGAAATTCCAACAATTTTTTTGTTTATAGTATGACCAAAAAAATACAACAATATTTTTTTTTAATCAAGGAATGCAAGTATCTCGTAGGGTTCATAAATTCTCTCCTAAGTGCGACTTTCATGTCAGCATAAAATATTTCAGTATGCACACTAAAGCCCATTGTTCTTGATTCTCGGCCTAGCTTTCTCAAACAAGCTATATTTTTTTCCAATATCTTATTTTAGAAACTCCCCTTCTTCTTTGTAATCGGAAACCAATAGGTGAAATCACATTCAAAGATGGTGGAAGTATAAAAACATCGTGTTGGGGCTTAGTTGCGTCTTGATATTGCACAGACTAAGGATTTTATGTGGATATACTCCTACACACAGAGGCGGACTGCCGGAGAGGGAGGGGGAGGGGGAGGGGGGGGCGTCCTTGGCCTCCCCAAACTTTTCCACAACTTCGACATATAACTGAAATATTTGAGATAAAATTTTGTATATATAGATATTTGGCTCCTCCTGAAATTGACTGGTATTAAATATAGTTTGAAAAATATAATAACCTAATTTAAACAAAAAAAAAAAAATTGAGAAAAGACTCCGGGAAGAAGTCTTCTTTTTCCCACTGCTCCCCTCCAGCTCTATTAAAGGGGAGAGGTCTTCCCTCTTCATTCCATCAAAATTTTATCGGAGCCATGGTACCGGCCCTCCTTCTTTCTACTTTTCTCTTCTTTCTCATCATGTCAGTGACCGCCATCGGCTGTCGAATTTGCTGAATTTTTTTGAAATTTTTGCTTCCCTATTTTTCTCTTGTTCGATTCCTTATTTTCCTTGGGATTTTCCAAGTTCCACCGTTGCGCTACCCATGACGATATCCTGGTTTGTCATCATAATTTTTTTGAAACTAATTCTCTTTTTGGTGAAATAAATAAATTAAATTATTTGAGTGTAAATGCATCCGAGAGAATCCGTAAAAAAAAATACTACAGAGGACGGAGGACCAGAAAGATTTGTTGCAGAATTTTAAAACTTTCCTTTGTTTGCATGTGTAAAGAATTCAAACAACCATTTGAAACAGGCAATATTCTTATCGTATAATGCAGCACTGCAACTACCTTTCTTTGGTAAAAAAACACTTGCAAAACACGCAAATGGGCATACCTTTTTCATTTGTGTTGTAAGCAGTAACAGAACCATGACATCAGCAACAAACTTATAGTTAGTGCTCTTGCATCAGCCAAAAAATATAAGTTATCTAATCTTTTATATCAAGATGAAGAGCATGGTAAAATGGTAATTTTCTTAAAACCTGTACCATAGATATTTCATCATAGTCAATGTATCTCCTATAGCAATATAGCTGGATGTTAAATAATTTTTATAAGCATCAGGAAGGAAACAAAGATGTTTATTTCATCCAACTTGTTTAGCCATTATATCATACATTTCTTTTGGTTATTTCCAATTAAATTTGCCATCATAGTTGTTGAATTTTGAGTATTTGTCATCTCCTTTCGTAATCTCAAAACTAGATACTCTACAAACACCCTGCCTCAAAGATTTATTGATATATATGCAGCATAACAATTTTTTTCCTCTAAAAGATATACTCTTTTTATTTCTTGCACTATATCCAGATTTTCTTAATTTACATTGGCCCAAACAAAAATAACCTCCAAGTATCACAAGAACAATCTCTAAATATTACAACATCTTTTCATGTTCTCCCTCACAAGGACACTGAATCCAATCTTACCAACATAAGATTTATAAAAGTTTAAAAATATCATCAAAATAATTTTTTATTCACTTATGTAAATATCAATTACACTAGCACGTGCCCGTGACCGCCCACCAGTGTTTGTTTTGCAACTTTCCTTTTTTGAACCACTACAGTAGATTATAAGGTGGATTGAAATTTGGGACCATTAGATCTCGTGGCTCCACCACCAACCAAGGCCCTGTTGCTCGGCTTGTCGGCCTTTACCGATCTGATCCAATGTGGACCCTTGGTTGCAGCTAGAGCAAATGAGGGGAAAGATGATGGGAAGAGATAGGATAGATGGGTATTTTGGGAAGTGGGGCATATAGATTGTTATGCCTGGCCCACATTGTAGGTTTTTATATCAAATTCCATTTATAGGAAAACGCTGTGTAGCCCGAAATTATCCAGGAGTCCGTGAGTCCGCGGCAAAAGTGGCGTCTAGCTCGCCGCTCGGATCAGGAGTGCATCCGATGCCTCGGCGATTATTTTGGCGAGGCGTCCCGCGATTCCAGTCCTCGGCGGAGAAATCCATCCCCCGTCTCTGGACGCTTGCATGGTTGCATTGAAAACCTCTCTGCCTATGAGGCGTGAGCGGCTGGAATTTGGCACCCTGGAATTAGTCCAACCGGCTACACCCAATCAAGCACGCGAAAAGTGAATTGGATGGTATTCGGTCATTTTATTGCCACGTCAGCATCTGTGCTTCTGTATCATCTTAAACAAAATCTAAATAAGAAGTCAAACGTAATGCCAACAAAAATAAATTAATTCCACATTGACAACATACTCTAGTCTCAAACAGGGGGCATGTCTTGATTGGTGGTCAGTCCTGTTGAGCTCGTGACCTAAAGATGTTAGGCTGAGGTTTAATCTGGCTGAATCAAGATAATTGCCGCAACAAAATTCTCTTGATTCGTTGTATGAAAGTAAATAGTGTTAGAGGCTGACTAATTGGTAGGATTGAAATCAGATCAGATTTAAATAAAATACTAATATATTCACATCCATATTTATTTTGTTTGACAACACAAATACGAATACGGTTATTATTCAGATGCAAAAATTTATATCCATATTTATCTTAAATAGATGTAGTTATAAATAAGATATCGAAAGTAAGGATATAAATTGAATAATCGAATTTTATGATCATAAAATCAAAACATTATTAAGTGGATAATGAATCAAATTAATAGCATATTAATATGATCATTTATTTTTTTTTAAAAAAAATTATAAGTGATATATAAAATAAATAGGATTATAAATAAAATTGATACGAATTGGATAGTTATCTATGCATATTCATTTTTTTTTTTTTGATAAATATAGATGTGGATATGGATATTAGTTGAATGCTCAAAATTTTATCCATATCCAAATAGATTTAGATACGAAAATAGATAATATTATCTAATCCATTTTTATCCCTACTAATTAGTGGATGTAATACCAGAACTACTAATTGATGGATGTAATATTGGAACAAGTGATTGTAGGGCCATAGTTATTGAAATTTAAAAAAGGGAAAAAAATATTTCAATAGCACAAAACCAAGAGTCCAAACATTAAGTTGTTATTTATTTGATTCTGTGGACTCAATCACATTAGTAGGGAGGAACCTAGTATGGCATCCAAATGAACCATAAATTTACCTGGCTACATGAAAAAAAGCTGAAGAAGAGTTGATGCGCAACCAAGGACTTCAGAGTAACATCAGCAACTTGCATTGTGGCATTACTGGATCTTGCATGGATTAAGTACTGGACATAATATAGAACAAAATGTGCTCTCAACTTGCCATAATTCTGTTACAAAAACTTGATGCCTAAGATTTGTGCAAAATCAATTGGGTTATGGTAGGATTGACAGATGCCTTCTGACATGGAGAAGTATCACAACAAAAACAGGAATAAGCTTCCAGCACAGCACCAGTTAAGCATCTAATAAAAACGAGGAGGCAGAAATCATTTTCTCAACCAACGCAGCACAATGCATTGGTAATGATAGAGATATGGGACAGGACATCGTCAGATTCTACAGCTACTAATCACATATAGATCTAACAGGAAATTGCACGGTCCAGCAAGATATAAGCTTGATGCAAGTTTCAGGTCACAGTATCAGAAGCAAGGATCAGATCCAGAAAATCATGTTCCTTGTCACAAAGACCATCCCACCAAAAGAGAGGAAATTACATCACAAATGCAAGGTGACCATCATGCGGTTTTGAGAAGCCAATCTGGCAAGTCACCAAGCTGCCACTAGAAGGAGCTTGCCTTCATTTGAAAAGGATAGAATGGACATTCATATTCCACTTAGGAATGCAATATGGTTATTGTTGACTCCTCTAAATATAACAGAATGCAGTATTAAAGTTCTGAACGAACTCATTGTCCAAGTATCCCCAAAAACTTCATTCTTTTAAATCTGAAGATGAAAAAAAAAAAAACAGAAAACGTAATCACCACGTCTTGGGTTGATTCTTTGATCTTCCAAGTGAAGAGCAATAAAATCCTTCCTTTTTTTTTTCACCTAGACCCTGAGTTCCAAAGAGCTAGAATCAGATATTCAGACCTTTCAGAAAATTTTGGAACAGGTTCTAAGAGTTACATGTGTTCAAAGCTTCTAATATGTAGTTTTCATGAAAGAAATAGCTCCTGTTCTGAATGGAAGAGAAGATCATTATGTTGCAAGGAAATGACTCTTTCTAAGTCACTTCTTGAATGACTATGAATAAGTTCTAAATCAAATTAGCACCATAAGTAAAAGTTGATTGATCCTATCTATGTTGAAAAGCAATCATAGTCAAATCATCCAAGTGGCCTGAGCAAAGCTATTAAATGCGTATGCACTGCATAAAGTTAAGGTGTTGAAAGACAAAGTGGGTTTTGAATATTGGTATTCTATAGACTAGGGTATTACCTCAAAATTCACCTGATAAACAAAGCGACTGGAATAAGTTGCCTGATGTAGACAGCTAGTATTTTGTCCTTTCAATATTTTGCAAAGATTATGTATCATATGAACAATTAGTCAAAACCATCAGTCTAGCATGTAGCCTCCTTTAGTTTAAGCTGAAAAGCTACAACACAAAATAACCAAAAATAATAAATGACACATGACAAGAAAGAGCAAAGCCAAGAAACATACGCCCTCAAAAAAAAAAAAAGGCAGATTAGAAAAAAATTCAACTAAAAAAAAATGAAATGCAGATTAGAATTTTGGAATGCTATAAAGTTATTGAAATCCAAACTAGCAGTTTTATATATTTGATGACATGCTTCCAACAGTAAGTGCCAAACACAATAAGCAACTAAATGTGAAAACTTTGAATGCAAGCAGTCCATAAGTGATGGTTGATGCATCTCAACAAAAAAGTAGTTCCACTGTCAAACTGCAACTCTCGGACAAAAGCACCAAAATATGCTAATGTTTCCATAACAAGCAAGAACAAAGACTTCAGAGAATTAAATAATAGTGAACAACTTCAGAAAATATGTTGCGAACCATTAGGAAGAACAACAAAATCAAAGGTCAAAATGTCAACATGAGTAGAAATTAGAGTCCAAGTAAACCCTGTGACATGAAACATTGCAACTCAAGAAATGTAAAAGAAAAAATTCATCAAAGACTACATACAGCTATTTCACATCCAAAAAGAGGGAGAAAATAATTGAAAAAGTGAAATCAGGTTTAAATTACAAAAAACTCGAACTATTGGATTTGTTACAGCATTATCTGTCAGTAGTCACCGAGTTCTTTCCCTGAATAAATATCTAATGTACAAAAAAATGGGATACATGTACACAAGTTCTAAATTATGTGTCATGATTCATTAGGAAGCTGTGCAAATGTCCCTGAATTGGGGCTGCACCCTCCAACCCTCATGTTTTTATAGACAGAATATGCATGGTCAGCATTACCTGATGCACTATAACCTCGAATAAGAGCATTGTATGTAAAAACATTAGGCTGGAACCCTTTGAGTTGGAGTTCTTCATACATCTTTCCAGCTTCAGCTATCCTCCCTGCCTTCCCAAGGTTGAGAATTAAGGAATTATATGTATACAGATCAGGAAAGATTCCCCTATTTTGCATTTCATTGAAAAGAGCAATAGCTTCGTCTAATCTCTGAGATTTTCCAAGACCATTAATCATTAAATTATATGCAATCAAGTCAGGCTCAAGCCCAGTTTCCATCAATTCCTCAAAATAGGAGAGAGCATCATCTGCTCTACCCACCATGCAAAGGGTTTCAATAAGGATGGTGTACGACTTCACATCTGGCCTAATTCCCTCCCTGGCCATTTTTTCAAACCATTTGCAAGCCTTTTCTGCATCACCAGCCTTCCCAAATCCATTTATAAGAATATTATAGATAGCACAGTTAGGTTTGCATCCATAGTCCACCATCTCATTGAACATATTTTCTGCCTCATTCATCTTTCCCGATTTCAAAAGCCCATCAATGAGAGGACCATATGTACATGGGGTAGGTGAGAAATCTCTGCTAATCAAATCACAGTAGAAATCAATAGCCTGATCCAATCTTTTAGACTTGACAAGGCCTGAAATGACTATATTGTAGGTAATGTTGTTCGGTTCACATCCCCTTGCATGCATCTCCTCATACAACTTCAACATTTCCTCAATCCGCATAGACTTTCCCAAAGCATCCATTAATGCATTGTAGGTGAAAACATCTGCAGTACAGCCAACCTTTTTCATTTCCATGAAAAGACCTTGAGAAATCTCAATATATTGGGCTTCTAGGAGCCCAGTGATAAGAAGATTATATGCTGCAATGGTTGGTGATATTCCATAGCTCTTGAATTTCTCAAACAGTTTGTGTGCATCAACAGCTTTCTTATGCTTACAGAGAAACTTAATCAGAGGGCATAATAAGTAGTCATTTTGACAAGCACCACTTGTAGCAATCCATTCAGCAAATTTAACCGACTGATCATATCCAGCTTCACCTAATATCCCTTCCATTAGAGCTTCCCAGGAGAACCTATCTCTTTGAGCATCTGGCTGAAGCATATATTCTTTGGTGATCTGCAGAGCATCCTTTGCCAGTCCATTTTTAATGAAACGTGGAAGGATGCTGCACAAAGTTACAAAATCAGGTATGCAAACTTTTCTCATCTGATGAAAGAGCCACAATGCTTCATTAACTCTATCTTCTGTAGCTAAACCATAAATGACGGTGTTGTAAGATAAAAGGTCTGGCATACGGTCCTTCTCTGTCATCCCATAAAGGATGTCCAAGGCAAGATCCACTTCACCATTTTTGGAGAGACAATCCAGTAGAGTGTTGTAAGTTATTGTATTTGGAGGACAATTGTGACTATTCATTTCCTGAAACAAATCCATCACCTCTTGAACTTTACCCTCCTTTCCCAGTCCTGCCAATAGTGTGTTGTACGTCACCACAGTGGGCTCAAGATTCAGCTCCTTCATTCTGTGGAACAGTTTCCAAGCTTCATCCTCTCTGCCGGCCTTGTAGAGCGCATCAATCAGAGAGTTGACTGTAATCTCATCTGGCTTGCACCCACTTTCTATCATCTCAGAGAACATCTTGACAGCTTCATCAACTTTCCCAGCCTTATTGCAGCATTTAATCATCATATTATAGGTGATAGCATCTGGAGAGAGTCCAACAGCTCTTAGTTCATAGAAAACTTCTTTTGCCTGTCCAAGCCTTCCTGACTCAGCAAGACCATACAAACATGCATTGCAAGCAACAATATCTGGAACAACCCCCCTATTCTTCATTATCTCATACATATCAAAAGCTTTCTCGAACTCTCCACGCTTCCCATAGTAATCAATGAAAAGGATATAGGTGTGGGCAGTTGGTTTCAGTCCATGAGCATCCACATGGTTAAAGAGCACTTCAGCTTCATCCTGTCTATTTGCTCTCAGGAGACCACCGATCAATGTGTTATAGGTCTGCAGATTAGGCGATATGCCCTTCTTTCCCATTACACCCAACAGTTCAGAAGCTTCTTCAATCCTACCTTCTTTGCACAAAGCATTTATAACAGCAGTAAACATAACAACATCGGCATCATAGCCATCAGCTTCCAATTCCCTCCAAAACTCCCACACTAATTCCAAATCACCACTGTCTCCAAACTTGTCCAGCAACGTGATGTACGTCACCCTATCTGGTTTCTGATCACTTGACTTCATCTCCCAGAACAACTCCTTCGCTCTATCGAGCTGCCCAGCTTCACAGAGAACTTCTATAAGTACAGTAAAAGTCACAACATCAGGTCTGCACCCCTCTTCCTCCATTCTCCTCAGAAGCCCATAAGCTTCATCAATCTTTCCAGCTTGACCGAGCACCCGGATGCAAATGGTGAAAGTGTACACATTCGGTCTCAATCCCAAACCTTCCATCTCACTCAAAAGCCTCAGCACAGCTTCAGTCTCCCTCCTCTTCCCTAGTGCCACCATGAGAGCAGAATAAGTCTTCAGACTCGGTGCTACCCCTTCCAATATCATTTGCCCATAAACTTCCATGGCCTGCCGAACAAAACCGGATTGGAGAAGGAAATGTATCAAACCATTATAAGAAAATGCATTCAACACAAAGCCTGCTTCCCTCATCCTTGACAAAGCAAAGGGGGCACTCCGGAGTCCTCCCCGGATGCGGAAAGCCTTAAAGATCGTCAAGAAGGTGGTTGTATTCCTCTTTACAATTTGTTGCTGCATTAAGTCAAACACCAGAGCCATGTCTTCCACTCTACCATGAATCCTCATAAATTCAAGCATGTAATTGTAGGATTCAGTCGTGTGAACAATATCAGGCTGCTGCGCTATCGACTTGAAGATCGACAGCGCCCGGACTGGGTCCGAAATCGACTTGAGAATATCGACAACATTATCTGAATTCACACCATCTTCCTGTTTCTTCTTCACTTGGATGCCATGGGAATTTGTCTCGCCAAACTGACAAAGAATCAGATGATTTTTCTTGGATTCGCAATGATAGATGGATCGACCGGATGATGGGAATAGATTTGAAATCCTAATTTTTCGCCTGCTGAACGGAAACAAGTGATTGAAAGCTGCAGTCTCGCCATTGGTTTCGAGACCGTTGTGATTGTTATAAGAAATTTTGGAGTAGCGGAGCTCTATAACGGTCGAAACCATCGAAAATTTCTTAAAGGAAGAATCTTGTTTCTTCTATAGTATTATCTCTATCAAATACCAATTCTTTCTGGAGACTAAAACCAATAAGCATCACAAGGCGAAAGAAAAGGAGTTTTGTATCACCTGCCTTCTTGGGTACTGAGAAAGCCTGAGAAGAGGTAGGTACTGAGCAAGCCTGAGAAGAGGTGAGTGAACGCCCATGCGGGCTGTGTCTCTTCCAAGCTTTGAGATTGGGCAGGTGAAGTGAGGTTATTTGAATGGATTTGTGGTGCTTTGTTCGCCATTCGACAGCATTTGGATATCTACCGTTCTGGGTTCAGCTCACCAATCCGTGCGGTTACCTCCCAACGACTCTGGCCATCCATTCCGGAGTGAGAGATAAGATGGTTCGATTTCTAATCAAAAATTTGATGTTACAAATATTCTCCTCATTCAGAGAAGCGTATCAATTTGTATTGCAACTTTCCATGCTTGGCTGTTTGAAATGTCTCCCTTTTGTGGTTCACGGTCGCGTCCTCGCTATACATCTAAAAAGGATTAAAACAAATCTCCCTTTGTGCTTTTGATATCTTATGCGCATTCTCTTGTATGGCTCTTTATATTAATAAAGATTGAGTGGCTTATAGCCTCCCACATTTTCAAAAAAAAAAAAAAAAAAACTTATGCGTATTATCTTTCTAATTGAACATGAGCATGAAGCATACTGAATTCCAGCATAAGGTGTTCAATTTTTTCTAAAAAAAAATAGCATTACAGTCATTTTACTATGCCAACAGGTTGATGGAATATGTGGAGAAATTATATCCTGTACCAATGTGGCCATGCATATCACCGATTACAATCATTCATTCCGATGGACCATGCACACTAAGGAATTGATGGAATATGTGCAGAAATTATATCATGCCAAGAGGTTAATGGAATATATGTATGGCCATATAGTGCATACCACACAGCATATAATCTCCCGTAGATACATCAAGCCCCAACATAAGCCTATATACATATGCCAACTTGATTAAATATAGCTTCTTTCCCGGTCATCAGTGAAATGATAAATATGAACTATGATTTAACTACGTGGTCATTGTGGAGATTCTAGAAACTACTTAACAAAAAAAATCTTGATATATGGTATAGTTTGATGCATCAATTCTAAATAAAAATATACGATTGATGTGAAAAAGTTTAAAAAGATATTAGATAAATTATACTTCTGATCCTTGAACTAAATTGGATTTTTTTAAATGATCTATAAATTGTAAAAAGCTAAAGTATAGCCCATGAACTATCTGAACCGATTTAATGTTATCGTTCAGTAAAATTTCGACTGTTTTTTCTTATCAAAAATTTGATGTGGTAATCTCTAATGCTTATATAGTATTTATACGATATTAAAATTTCAAAAGAATCATTGCATCGATGGACTTCTTCAGCTGATGAGGAGGAGAAGTCGATGAAAGACCTCTCTCACCATATTGTTTCTCAAACTCCATTTCCACCCCAAGCATCCTCGTGTTTCTCTCCATAGAAGGCTTAGAGAATGCCCTAATCGGAGATTTACCTTTCCCTTTCTCTCTCATCAGACTTTGTCTCACTAGATGGTTTTTTAAAATAAAAGTGGCTTAAGGGTCTTGATCATGATGTCAAGTCGGATTGAGCATGCATTAGAGTTTAATATATTATTGTTCTAACTTGAATTGATCTTAATCTAAAGCAACTCAAGTCACTGCCACCTCCATCTGCATTGGCAACTCAAGAAAAGGACATAGCATGAGGTGAGACAATGAATTTGAACAAATAATATATGAACGTGTGAACACGAACGGTATGCTAGCAAAGCCATATTTTTTTGATTTCATGAAATTGATAGGTTGCTATCTTTTTCTTTTCCATTCAGATGTATGATCCTGGCACTACGTATGCTTGAATTCTTAACACCTTCTTGATACAAAGCATAGAGTAAAACTAGCACTAATAAACTACTGTCAATGAAGAGTGAACTAGCATTTTTCTCTCCATTAATCAATAATAAAATCGAACTACTATTCATAAAAAGTTCAAAGTTTTGATTAGATATATATTTTGCAATTGTCATTGGAATAATCATTTTACATCAGTACAAACAGAAATGCTATGACAACATGCACCTCTAGATATCCCAATAATGAAACTTCAGTAGCTGAACAAATAACAAAGCTTCCACTCCAAATATAGCAACTTATCCTATATGTCAAGGTTTTAGTAAATATATAAAATAATTCTGGGGTCTATTCTCATCTTCGGCGGGGTTTGGTTAGTTAGGCAATTCAGAGAGGGCTACCTTTGTGTAGCCCATTTATCATCCAAAAAAAAGAAAAGAAAAGAAAAGAAAAGAAAAAATCTACCTCCAGCTTTGCATTGCTGTTCTCTCTACCTCCCCATAGATACTAAATAAAGCTTCATCCATGAGAATAATATTACTCTTTTCTTTCATCAGATTGCACTGCCGTTCCATCTCCTGCCAGCGGCACTCACTTGAACGTACCTGACACGCACTAGCAACGTTTTAAATCACGCACGAACCAACAAGCGTGCCGTGTCGCAACTGGGTGATTTTTTAAGGCGGTACATTTTGGGTTCCCTGCGAGCACTCTCCGTGGCACACTGGCATGTATCACTCTGTCAAACCGGTCCCTCATGCACGGGCGGTACCTAGAAAGACCCAAACCTGTTTCATGTGCGCCGGTCCAAATCCTAGACCAAATGTTTGGGAGCAGAACGAACTACGTTTGGCTGATCGGACCGGACCGGATTCGCCTCAACCAGCCGGGTCAAGTCTCGAAGGCAGCTGAAGACTCCTGAACGTTCCGGTCAGTTTCGCCTTGGTCGGATATCGCTGACAGCTCCTCGCCCTCGCTCATCTCTTCTTACCAACAACCAATGGCCGCAATCCTTGGGACTCCGGCACTCCTCTTCCCCTCGCCGAGGCCGGCCGTTGCATCTCGCGAGACTCCAACGAGCGTCGCGACCTTCTTTCTTAATCAGAGGCTCGCAAGGCCTCTGCGTCTAAACCTATCCCCTTTCCCCGAAAAACCTCTACTACGCTTCCCGGGATTTCCGCCCTTCGCTGCTGCCAATGGAGAGGCCACAGAGGCCGACGTGGTCGAAGAAACTGTGGCCACGGTATCGTTTTCTGGCTTCCTCTCTAAGTATTGGGTAGAAATTCATTAGAATTTATGCTGGGATTTATAATTCCAAATCAAGATTCCTTTTTTTTTTTTTTTTTTCTTTTGTGTGTGTGGGGGTGGGGGGTGGTGTGGTGTTATAGTTCTGCGTCAATGAATCTTCTTCTTTATCATCTTGGTCTTGAGGTTTTTTTTTTTTTTTTGATATCCTTGTTTACATTGTGTTCGGTTATATGATTGTGTGGGTTTGTGATTGGCATGCAAGGATTTGTTTTGGTGTGTTGATCTGTTCAAATTTTGCCTTGTGACTGTAGGATTTTTTTTGCAAATGTTAGGACGGTCTGCCATCATGATAATTTTTATTTAAGTATGTTAAATCATAGGAAGAGTTGAGGAGGAAAATAATCTAGATTTAGGTGATATTGATTTAGAAAAAGCATTTAGATTAAGTAATATAGTTGACTTATGGCCGAACGCATATGCAAGTCATATTTGAGATTATCTTCAATATCAATAAGGCACTGATTGCGCATGGGGAGTAGTTGTCGTGAGATTTCTGCAACTAAAAGATGATTAGAATCAGCTTTAATCCATTGTATGCTTACATTTCTCCTATGTGGAATCTATAGACATTTTGGTCATTGGTCAAAATGCTACATGCATGCCCAAATGTGGATTCATGATTCAAAGATGAATTCAAATTACAGGAAACAATCACTGGATTTGAGTTAGTTGCAACACAATGAATTGCAGTAAGTTCAGCTATATCAAAAACAAAGAAAATCCTTAGGATGAAAAAAAAATTGTTTTTCAGCAAATGGTCATCCAACAACTAAAGTAATCAAAACAATTGCATATGTTGTCCATGTAAATAAATTATATTAGATTCCATTATGGTTTGCCGAACCAGTCCAAACCAAACGGTCAGAGCATGCTGAACCATACCGACGGCTAATCGGTACAATTTGGGCGTCCGATTTGGAACGCCAGGGTGAGGGAGAAGGAAAGAGGGGGAGAGAGAGAAAGAGGAGGGGAGGGAAAGAGAGGGAAAGGCTAGAGATGGCCGGTGGTCGTCCGGCGAGGCCTCTGGGGCTCTATCGTCCTTCGCGAAATGCAAAAAAAAAGATAGCGGCCATCCGACGGCCCTATGATAGCCTCCCCATTGCTTTCCTCTCCTTCCTTTTCCCTTCCTTCTCCCCTCTCTCTATCTCTCTGCGCTCTCATTTTCTCTCACGAAAGACCATGGAGCCTAGAAGGCCTCAGCAGTCCTCCGGTGGCCACCGCCAGCCTCCCTTTCTCTCCCTCCCTTCTCTCTCTTTCTCTCTCTTTTTCTCTTCTATTCATCCCTCATTTCCGTGTTGGTTCGGATCCGATGTAGTCCGGTACAGAGATGTACCAACTCGTACCGTCAACCGCATAGGGTCCGGTTCTATGTCAGCAATCCTTGGATTCCACACTACCCAATTGCTATCTTCTGCATAATTCCCATTCAAACACCAAACATTAAGGAGACACAAGTTAGTTGCCATGTTGCCATATCTGTATTCTTTAACAGAGAATTAATTGCTCAGTTACCTCCCCTGGCTCTTTGCTCTTGCCATTCTCCTCCTCTCCATATAAGGCTAGTATAAGTATGGTCCTGTTAACTTTGGTGAGCCAAGATATCATTATCATCGAGGTTCAAACTTTCATCCAAGGGTGAAGCATAAAGCTCTGGTGTCAAGGCTACTTCAACCAGGAGATCAACACAACTAGTGGATCACCATTCTCATTATCCATCCATCATAACTCATCAACATTGCAATCCTTAAAAGTATGCTACATCGAGTTATTCAAGATTTACCTTTATACGTTAATTGCAATAAGCACTGAGGTCGTTAGCTGCCTTTCTTTTCATTATCCTATTATGACTATTTGCCATTATATCTTGCTGCCAAGGATCAAAGATCGACTGAAACTGGTCCATTTTGGCTTGAATAGATACAAAACTACGAGAGATTTTTAGTTTTGGTCATTTTCTTTGGTCCAATTTTAATCGATTTGGCTAGTTTTGGCTGAGTTTGATAGAATATGCTTTTTTCATTATATTTTTTTTAGTAATATTTGTAGTCATTTATGCATTTGGTTAAGTTTGTATCATTTAAGGTCATTGCTCCATTTCTTAAGGAAATTTGAGTAAATAGTGCTTATTTGTGTCATTTTTCATTTCTTGAGTTATAAGTAAAAAAAATAATTATATATGATTAATCTAACCTATGAGAAGTAAGAGGTCCCTTTTTTACCTTAATCATATGGTTCTGATCTTCTTTTTTTTGGGGGGGGGGGAATTTAAAAGTATTTGGGTGTCTAGCTCTAAGAAATTTAAAAAAAATGTAGCTTTTCTTGGATGTAAAAGTGTCTTTAGGTTTTTAAGATAAATTTTGTAGGAAAATAGAAGAAAAGAGTATATGTAAAAGACTAAAACTTGGAATTGGTAGAGCTTAACCAAAATCCTTAGGTTGCATTTGGTAGCTGACAATCTATCCATATTGCAAGCAATTTAATATGGTAATTTCGATTACTGCGTTTGTTATGCTTTTCGGATGGTAATCTAGATTATTTTGGCAATCCAGATTGCCTCATGGGAGGTAATCTGGATTGCCTTGGAAAGGGGTGGCTATCCAGATTACTACTTCTTTGGCAATGTTGCAATAAAAATTTTGGACAAAATTATCTCTCAAAAAAATCACATAAAATATATTGCCCAACCCTCCCTCCTCCCCCCATCCCCCTCCGCGTGCGCCTCCGGCCCATGGCTCTTCCATCTCTCTTTGTCTGCCCACAGCTCCTCCGTCTTTATCCCCCACCCCCCCCCTCGTGGCTCCTCCACGCACATCCCCACCACCCCATGGCTCCACACGCGCCCACCCCCTCCAGTGCCCACGATTCTCCACACCTCTCGGCCCGTCACTTCTCCGTACCACCACCACACCTACATCACTCCCGTTACTTCTCATCAGGAAAAAAGAAGAGCAGTAGGGCAAGATTATTGGGGATATTTTAAGAATTTGATTTCACATTATCGATAATCTAATTGTCGTACCAAACATGTCAATCAAGATTTTCAGTAATTTTATTGCAACATTACCTGTATGTACTAAACACAATAATCAATATTACTGACAATTTAATGGTGGCAATCTATCCTGAAGGCAATCCACATTACCTTCCAAGATTGCCTGACAATGCATCAAACGCAACCTTAGGACATTTGGATGAGATACATTTAACCATAGTCTTTGTTAAGTTATATGTGAACATGTCGTACTAATTACTAAATATGATGGTAAATATTATATCAGTTTCATATGTATGTTGAGTTCTATGTGGTATGTTTTACTGTTTAGCTGTATATTTACACTATTAGTCATGTTCAGGAATTAGGTTGCTGTCAAACTGACAACAATAGTTCTTGAACATTTCACTGATTTTCGAATGTGTTTATTATTGTTCAGACTCCTAGACTCACAGCCTAAGAACACAGATCACAAATTTGATGACTACAAGTGATAAAATATGCTTCAAAACCATATAATATATGTTCTCTTAGCTTATTTTATTTTTTCCTGTTTGGCTTGGAACTTCAGCCAAACATGTTGAGACAAACAAAACTGCAGAATCTGAAACTTAGCAAGCTTGCCAAAACTGATACCTAGCTTTCAAATCTTGCTCTTTGCAATATTCAGATTGTTTATTGTAGAATATAAGGCTCTTCACGGCTGATATAAAGGACATCAAACCATCTAAAGTAATTGTGATTCTTTTGTGACCCAAAATATGCAGGTTTCTATCTAAACTTTGTGGATTTGATGAGAGAGTTTGGTTCGCTATTATGTATTCTACAAAGAGGGATCTGAATATTGCATAAAGAGAGAGAAAAGCAGGACGTTTTAGAGCAATATTTTTATATTACTATTGGGCATATGTGATGCATATGAGAAATAGGGATGGGTTTGAAATTTCAAGTGATTATAGATTTTTTTTTTTAATCATCGATTTGACTTGACAAATACACTGCCATGTTTGGACAGTGAACTTGTTTATTTCTCTAGTCTAGAGAGAGTAAAAGGTTAATCAAGGGGATGTATTGATTAAAAATGAGAATAGTCAGCAGGAGACGGGAGATGTGAGAGGAAGAGATTTGAAAAAGGCGAGCGGCCAGCTGTGGTCCCTAAATTGTGAGCAACACATGAAAGGTTTCACATCTCACCTTGCATGGCCGAAGCCTAGGGGCTTGTTCAATGTATACAATAAGATAAATGAATATCTATTTCGTAGCATATGCTTTCTTCTACCTGTTCCACATCATTACTTACAGGCTGGGCTCAGTGATTTTTGGCATTAAGAATAGCATGCCGTAACCTTGGTACACAGATGACCTGAATATCTACTTCCTTTATGTCATTGCTTGGGAGATCTTGCATTGTGGCGGATGTTGACATCTATGGACAATTTTCTTTCCTTTTTGTAATTTGAAGAGGTAGCCACCTTGATGAGTGGTGGAATCAGAATAGTCATCACCTTGGCTCAGGAAGAATATCTGCTTGCTAGTCCAACAATAACCCGGTTGAAATAAGCATATTAGATGAAGGATTCAAGATACCACACTAGTGGGAATGTCATGGTGATGGTTTATGATGGAAGGACAGTGGGACTGATGGACCACTAGTCATGGTTAGATTTGTGGCCTAAGTAGCATCAGCACTAAAGTTTATGCCTATGCTTTGGATGAATTTTTGAACCATGATGATGCAGTATCATGGCTTGCCTGGGATGAATGGCCCATACTCTTATCAACCCTGTATGGAGTGGGGATGGAGAGGGCAAGAAGGTGATTGAGGTAAGTAGAAACTTGGTATTTCTCTCTTGTAATTGTTTGGATTATTTTTTTAGTTTTGCAGACAACTTGGTGTATGGAGCTCCTGATTGTTTTTGTTTGTCTTTTTAACTTTTATAAGGAAAATTGGCAGTTAGTTGATTGGGAATCTAGCATTGGTCTTCGTTGTCCTTCTTTCTTGGTTCTCTTTGTTCTCCTCCTTTTTCAGTACTCTTGTTAGTATTTATGCGGTGTAGCGAAAGTGTAGCATGAGGTCTGGTTTGGGTCAGTTTATATAGGCAGAGCAATGTAGCTGGGTTGGTTGCTTGGGCCGTTATGCAGATCATTGGCCGGACAGATGATGTTTACCAACATAGGGCTTATTTGGTTGCATGTAATTGAACTTAGTGTAATATAGACTTGAGCATTGGTCAAACCAGGATGGCTTTACCTCTGACTGCCTTTGGCCTGAGCACTGTTCACCCATCAAAACCTACATCATGGATGAACCTGTTTCAACCGAGCAGACATAGGATTCAGGCATCTGAATATCCCCCCTTATGAAAAAAGTGATGTGCTGTACCGAGCAGGCGTTGAACTCTGATATTGGTTGATATCAGAAAATTGGATATTATGTTGAGTAGCTGTTTCTTTTCTTAGGGTCTCCATTGGGAGTCTTTTTCTTGATTGTCGGAATGATCTTGTTTGTTTTGTTCATTTGTGGAGGTAAGGTTTTATGTCCCTCTCTTATGGGCTGTTTGGTTCTGATCTTTGTACCATGAATAATTGGTTAAAAGATGAGGTCTGATTGTTGAAAACAGGCAAAGAAGAGATATTCCAAAATTATAAGCATTCTAGATTTTGAGGGGCTCACCACTCTTTTACTAACAGGAACTCTAATTAAAATATTAGTTATCCCACGATTCACACCAACAAGTAGTTCATGCACCTTTATTGGTCCTTTATGTATCTTTTCTTTTTATCTGAATATTTAGTACACATATAACTAGAAATGTCAGCCTCTGTTTTCTTCCATTGAATCTTGAACGTTGATGCATGCCATGATGATATTGAGTATGCATAAGGTATTTCATCGCTCACATTGGTAATGTAACATTGCGTTCTTAGTTCTAGATGTTATACAATCTATTCTTTTCCTTTCATCAGTTTTCTTTTATGCATAGATTTTTAGATACCATAGCATCTCTCAGATTTTCTCAGAAAATTAAAGATTATGGAGATTGAAAATCCTTATAATATTTGGAAAACTTGGTGAAAAGAACCCAAGGATGAGATGTTTATTATGGTGAATTCTCATGCTTCTGCCATTGTTTCATTTCAAACTATAGTTTCTATGTTACATTCATTGTCTGAGAAATTCAAGAGTGCATCCCTTTACTTGAGCTAAAAGGAAAAAGCCTTCATTGCAGGCAGATTCAGATGATGAAATCCTCACAGAGGGTGATGCAAATGATGGCGTTGCTGATACAGAAGAAAAAGTTGCTTCTGCTGTCATGGTATCACTGCAATCATATAAAGAAGCTTTGGCTAATAATGATCAATCAAAAATTGCCGAGATAGAGGCCTTTCTTCAGTCCATTGAGGCAGAGAAGAATTCTCTTGCAACCAAAGTTGCTACTTTGTCTGTAGAGTTGTCCATGGAACGGGACCGCATTCTTAGGATCAGTGCGGACTTTGACAACTTCAGGAAAAGGACAGAGAGAGAAAGGCTCTCTCTGATGACAAATGCACAAGGAGAAGTTATAGAGAGCTTATTGCCTGTTTTAGACAACTTTGAAAGAGCTAAAACTCAGATAAAGGTGGAGACTGAGGGAGAGGAGAAAATAAACAACAGTTATCAGAGCATCTATAAACAGTTTCTGGAGATTTTGAACTCATTGGGGGTTGAAACGGTGGAAACTGTTGGCAATCCATTTGATCCTTTGGTGAGTTGTCTTTGTTTGTAATGTTCACTTATTCTACCTTTGTATCTGCTGCATGCTTTAAAGCTTTAGAAGTTTCATTTCCTGCCTAATCCATGAATACACCTGTATGCTGTCCAAACTGGTAGTTTTTGTTAAACCAGCAAGCTCTATTACATGCATATGGTGCAAGAACTTATTGTTAAAAATACGAAATCTTGAGGTTTATGAACATTTTGACTCTCTCAACCAGACTTGCCAAATTGGTGTTTGATGCGACATTTGGAATAACCACTCAGTTGCCAGTGTTGGAGGCACATGTTACATGCCAAAAAGCCTAATTGCAGCAGAATGATGCAAACGGCTAATTTTACTTGTGCCCCTGACCGAACAAATGTATATAACTTTTTTGTTTACATTGAAAGGAAAAGAATTGTCTTCAAAAGATTTTTCCAAGGGAAAGAATTGTCTTCAAAAGATTTTTTTCCTCTCTTTTTTTTAAAAAATTGTGTAAAATTTGAAATACACACACCCGCACACATCTATATACAATCTCTACATTTCTCATTCACATATGTTGTTGCTCAAACAAACTTCTATTTTGTCGTAAAAGCTTCATGAGGCTATAATGCGTGAGGAGTCAATGGAGTTTGAAGAAGGCATTATAATTCAAGAATTTCGTAAGGGATTCAAAATCGGCGAAAGACTATTGCGTCCGTCAATGGTGAAGGTATCGGCAGGACCAGGCCCTGCAAAGCCTGAAGGTGGAGGCTCAACAGCAGATGAACACGGTGGAGAAGCAAGTGAAGAAAGCACAAAGGAAGGTGGAGATTCTGATTAATTTGTACTATCGATATCTTTAGTTCTTGAACCAATTTTGTCAGAGTTCTTGTGTGTTCCGAAGATCTGAAGCTATTAGCATACAGCTGCAATGTACTTGCAGTTCTCAGTATTGCAGCTACTGTTCTTGAGAGGGAGCCCCGTAGAGTCATTGTTTAAGGCAATGTGAGATTTGGATGTAGTGTTTAAAGTCATGTTGCTGAACAAGAATAGATTGGTACGAGGTCTCGCATCCTGACATGTTTACAGAAAGTTGTGTTATTTTGGCTGTGGTCACCCTTGTTTTCTTTTACACCTAAGACTTTGAGACGGAGATGAAATTCTTCGGTAATCTGGCCCATGGAAATTCAGTAAACTGGCCCATTATCCTATTGCTCTGTCGGCCTATTTGTGTCAATACTATCAATATTTGGAAGTTCTGGAAATCCGATTTCAATGGTTACCTAGGATTTAATATTTGCATTCTTCATTATGACGCTGTAGCATGAGGTCCTATACACAATGCATTTGTATTCAGATCTAATGTTAACATTCTTTAATATTGGTGTTATTTCTGCTTCTATCATATTTGAATTAGTCCAAGCACTTGGAGTTCCAAGAGTAGTTTTATTCAGAACATGCGTGAAACAGAAATTCCTCTTCTTTATTATGAACGTATATTCAAGGGTGTACAAGTAAAGATTGCTTCAATTGTATTTGAGCTAATCTCAGCATTTGGTATGTCTAGATTCGTTAAATCTAGATATCGATATTCTTCCATATGACCTCTACAAAAGGGTTAACTCTCTTACGAATATATGTTGCGGTATTATGCGTAAGATTGCTCGATCATGTTGTTATACAAGTACCATTCACTTGGAATTATGAGACCACGTCAATCTTATATAAAGTCCAACAGTTTTATTATTTCCAGGTGTGATACGATTCATATGAGTCTTTTTGGTTGTCGCACTCCTTTGGCATATCCCGGAAGCAAAGTTTTTCAGTGTAGATGTCGAAGATTGAAGTACATAAATAAGGCTGGGTATTATGCCGACTTCCTGGAGAACAGTTCTTCGCCGACTTCTGGTGAAAAAGATGTCGCATAGACGCTCAGGATTAAGAGGTCGCGTAAGGTCTTTGTAACGGTAACGGCTACAAGGCCCATGGGAGTCGCAGTGCTACCGATGGTTGTCCTATATTACCCATTCGCTCGGTTCTCCCTCCGGCGTCTCCTGATACGAGGGCGGTTCTTGGCATTTGAGGAGGTTTCTTTGTTACCCTAGCACCTCTCCTCTCTTCTTCTTCACATGCTTCTTGTCTTATTCCCATGCCACATTATCTTATTCTTGAACGAAACGCAGACTTTTTGTAGCTTAAAAGTGTTCGTGAAATCAACTCGTCTCGTATCTCCTCTCCTCTGCTTTTCTTCTCTTCTTGAACGATGGGCGATGCTGTCCCGTGGTCAACCAGTATGCAGCCATTGTTGGATGGAGAGGTCACCGAGGGGGAAGGGGAGGGGACTCTTTCGATTCCGGTCTCATCCATTCAACAATCCCATGGAGACTCCGAGCCGTCGGTCTTTTTCTTTTTCTTCTTCTTCGTAGCTTCGTTTTCTCTTTCTTTTCTTCTTTTTTGCTTTTCTTCTTCATTTTTTGTGTGGCAGCATTTTAAGGTTTATAGGAAGAGGCTGTGATGATTCCTTGACGAGGGTTTTGCTACGTTGCGACGGCTATTTCTAACGCAAGGCAATCTTGGATGGTCTGCTGCTGTTCTGCGGGCAACTGGATGCAGCCGCTGAGGCTTATTGTTCCGAGACTTGAAGATTAACAATACAATGCTGGATGAAGTGGTGAATCTGAGCCTCTTTCTTCCCTACTTCTCTTGTATTTATTTTCCCCCTTCAGCAAGTTCATTTTTTCAAGTTTTCTTTGATTTCACCATAATTAATTTCTTCAGATAGTTTTTTTCTTTGGCTCCGCAAGAATTCATACAATTTGGAGACCATCGAAAGATTGGGGGTGGGGATATTGCATTGATAGTAGTCATTGTTTTGAAAACCCAAATTCTCAAATCTTCTATTTTGGTTGTTCAAGATTGGGGATTTTATGCGGGGGGTTATGGTCTATTACATTTTTAAGGGTTTTGAATCTACTCCCTTCTAGCCAAAGATTCTAAATTTCATTGCTCATCTTTTCTGCTTCTATTTTACTTCAGTAGCAGAGACTTTCTTATTGCATAGATTTGTTTTTCCTCTCCTGCTGGCTATTCTCTTCTTTCTATGAGGAATGATATTATGCAAGACAACTTGAAAAGTCTCCAACGCTATTCTCCAAACCAAATTGTATGTTGCTGTACCATCCTGGTTCCATCAGTGGGTTTCCCTACCACTGCTCTTCTAATATCACTAGCTGAGGAGATAACCAGGATTTATGACAACTTTAAGGGTGCGTTTGGTTTGCGACCAGAATTGAAATGGATTGGAATGCGAATTGGAATGGCTATAACCCCCAATGTGTTTGGTTCATGACCGAAATGGAAATTAGAATGGGGTTTGAATACTAGGGAAGAGTAGGGATTGGGTTTTGGGGGATTGCGACGTTCCCATTCCTTCATGATCAAAATGAGAATGCGATTCTCTCTAAGCAAATGGTTGGAACGAGAGTCACTCATTCTTATTCCAGAGTCCAATTCCCACAACCAAACATGCCCCAAGTTGCTTCATTTTTAGACCCTCATTTATGCAAGAGTTGCATGAGCATGTAACTTTCGCTGAAGCTTGTATTAAATAAGGTTATCCACACTAACTTTCCCTAGATAAGTTTATTCTGCTGCTTTATCTGCTTTTGTTTGTCTTAGTTGTCCTGCTTATCTCAGGTAGTGGTAATATATTTTGCTATATGTTTTTATGCTTTGACATCTGGATCATATTTCACATAGCTATGGTGTACAAGCACTTCTTGAAGAATTTCTATACAGCTTCTTCAGATTGTGATATGAACTCTATCCATTACAATCATCCACAAAATTCTTTGCTCTCAAAAATGTCAGTATTGCTTGTCTTACTGGACAGACTTGTGTGAGTAGTTACTCACTATATGTTCTTATATTCATTTCAAGAGTAACTGTATTTACAAATATGTATCTAATATAAAATTGGATATTGTCGTTTTGAGAAGATCAAGGTAAATGGAAAACATAGTGCTATAAATATGTAAATTCCCATCAATCTACAAAAACATAATTTTTTATCCTTTGGGGAAAAGTGGAAATAAAATTAAATATTATATTATTTGCAATTTCGAAAGTCAGTGTTTACAAACTACTGTTGCAGCAAATCGGGGACTGGACAAGATTTCTGGTAGGCAAGAAAAATAAGCCTTTCCACTGGTTGAACTCTGCATTATTTCTTCTTCTAATTTTGGATGGCATGGTTCATTACTAATTTAACTCCATCTCCTCACCATTCCTGTCTTTGCTAGCATTGCTGGGGCGACTTTCATGATCTGTGATCTGGCAGGCAATTGATTACTGCCATTGCTGATGAGGGTTTCTGGTCTTTCAGATGCATGGATGGGATTTGTTAGATGCAAGATTCATCCGGGCCTCAGAATCCTGTTTTGCAGCTCTTTCCCTAATCCATATTCATTAGACATGCATAGTACTATTATATGTGGAAACTAAGGTGCTGATCAGTGCATTAAATTTGGCATAAAAAATATTAAAATATTAGATATTTAATTTTTATTATTTTATATTTGATACTTGTTATGCTCTTTTTCAGAAATTATTAGTCGTGGAGATTTTTATCATATTAAGCCCAATTAAGCTCAAATTCAAGCTCAAATTCGTCACATTCATGGCAAGAAATGTTGGGAATAAAGAACAAGCCAAGAAGAACAAAAAATCAGCCAAAATCACCTAAAAATGACCTTCGATGCATGGTGAACCAGCTGCTTGGTCCACGAGCGGTCCATAAAATAGGCGTTGGTCTACAGTCGCCGTCCACAAGGATGATGGCTGGCTTTTGCACTAATCGACGGTTGAGATCGTGCTAAACACGCGATCGGACGGCCACTAGCTCTCTAACCCATATCCAGCAATGGTGGCCCACTTTCAGTGCGCGATCCAATGGCTGGCAGCGATTTTCAAGGGCGATCCAATGGCTGTGGTTATTTTCGATTGGCAGAACTTAAACAGAAGGATTTTTGAGCACCATCCGACGGTCCACAACCATCCACAGATGCGATCCGACGGCTGATGTCGATTCTGACCTGATTAAGGCCTGATGTGGTGATTTTTTGGGCTGATCTAGAACGTTGATGCGAGATCTGATGGCCAAGAAGCTGTGACGTGGGTTGGACATGACTTCGACATTATTTGGGACTCCATTTTCCACCAAAATTTGGAAAAAAATCCATCTATAAAAGGGGATCAATTTGCTGGTAGTTAGGGTATATATGTCAGAATTCCCTAGTTTGAATTATGTTACAAAGGTCAAGTTTTATTTTTATATTCAAATCTATGCCTATGCAGTGCCTTTTTTTCGATATGGTTAATATTTCCCTGTTTGGAGAGTAGTGCATGGGGATTACCATCCAGCTACTCATCTTTGAGTAGTACGATTACCCTTTGTGGCTCAATAATTTTGCGTGGATGAGAGTGTGATCTCATGCTTTTGTTTTTGGTTAATGTTGAACCAATTTTATCTTGCAATGGAGTTTATGCAACTCTCAACATATTGTTTCCATTGCAGTTTCACTCAGTATCAAAATCTTGTGACTGGAGATATGACTATGATACCAAGCACTTAGAAGTGTAAAAATATCGCTTCCACTGTTTGTGGCTCAACATTGTTTGCACTGCAGAAAGTAATCTTTTCCCATTCTTATTTCATCTTACAAATATAATAGAACTTTACATTAGTAATGCAAGCGGGCACCTTACACTTTACAACTCAATGTTTTAGCAGGTACCTTCTGGCTACCCATTGCTAAGTGGTGCATTTACCCTTTATGGGTCAATGTATTAGAATGGATAAGCGTGTGACCTTATGCTTTTGTTTTCTCTAATGTTGGACCAATTTTAGCCTGTGATGACATTTATGCAACTCTCAAGATATTGTCTCCACTCTGATGGCACTTATCGTCACAATCTCATTATCAGATAAGTGCAAGTTGTAGAAAAGTAATCTTGTCCCATTCGTATTTCGTCTTACCAATATCATAGAAATTAACATGGCTTAACTATAACATATTAAATTCGAATTGGTATTTTTGTCAAGTAATGGTCTCTGGATATCGATAATCTCTCTGCACTGAGATTGCTGAGAGTGTAATGGCATGAGGACCTGCAGTAAGTTTTCTCCTGTCAGTAATTTTTTTAATCACTTTACTCATCTTAATTTAAAGAATGTGATGTGTGTGAATAGAGTGAAGCTCTTGCATGGACAGAGATAAGTAGTCTCTACATCAAGTTTAGTGTTATGTGACTGTAGGTTAAGTATTTATACTGCATCTTTATACATTTTTTGTTACCACACCTGAAGGGAGGCAAGGTTATGTCTAATATTTGAAAAAATTGAACTTATGCATAAGTGCTTCTTGGTTATTGCACCTGTAAATGTTGCTGTTTTGATTGACCTTATGAAAATAATAACAGGGTTAGAGAATCTTGACCCAGAGTTCATATAGGTTTGAGACAATGGACAGTTAGTATAATGAATTGAAAAATGTGATGAAGAACCCACTTATTCGGCTTGATTCATGGATGGGTGCATTGCTCCATTATTTCAGTCATACCAAAGTTAAAAGTTTTCAAGAGCATGCACCAAAAATGAATTAGATGCTTGGAGCATTGTTTCATACATTGACATAAATTGGTGATGACAGAAAATGCAGGAAATGTGGATGAATAATTAATATCAGCATATATTTTTTTCTAAGGTTGTTCTACTAGGATATAAGCCTGCAAATTAGTTACAATAATTCTAGCATAAAATTCAAACTAATTTGGATCAGATGCTCTTATTGTGGACTTGTTTTATGTATCATTGGTAGTGGTTAGACTAATACTGTTGTGGTCTAGATAATAAAGGATTAAAGAAAAGAAGACTTAATATTTTTCTGAAGAAGGGTGTTTTCTCATACCATAATTTTGTATTTAATCTATGCCATCTACTTCAAGCATTCAAATCCTCTCCCTCTCTCCGATGTGGTGTTTATTCGCCATTACGCAGGTTTGAACCTGAGTCCTCTCACTTGGAGAAATGGGTACCAAGCAGCTGAGATACTGGCTATTGATGAATCTGCTCTCCTATCACACTTCCTTGTACAATTCTCAGATATAGATGGCTACTAATACTTAAGATACCTAGTTGTTTATTGTTGGGGAATACCGATCGACCCCGCTCATGCCGATTTATAATCGGGCATACCCGACCGACCGACCGACCGATCGTCGGATGCCACTACCGACCGATCGACGGCTCTCTACCGACCGAGGATATGTTGGTCGGGCAGACCTTTTCCGCCCTCCCGACCGACTGCACCAGGGGGTCCGATGCCCGACTCCCGTGACGTGCCCGACTGACCGTCGGAGGGGTCCGAATCTACACCCGACGCCCCTCAGCTAGCCACCGACCCAAGGTCGGTCGACTCCTCCAATCGCCGTACTACTGCCAGAGACTGTCAGTCCTGACAACAGCATGCGGCACTGCCGCCTAGGGGCATTGTCCCACCTAAGGCATGGGTCAACCCTAGCGATTTGACAGCCCCACGGCGATGTGACACTTTCACGGTGACTCTGACAGTCTACAGTGAATTGACAATTCTTCAATTGTCCGCGCCATTAATGACGGCGCCATACCACGCTCCACTATATATATCGGGGAAGGCAACAGTGCTAGAGGTTCCTTCGAAACTCTTGGGCTTGCCCCCTCTCTCTCTTTCCCTCTCTCGTTGAGCTCCTTATTTTCTTTTCACTGTTGCCTAGTCTCCTCTCTGACTTGACCGTCGGAGGGTCCCCGCCGGAGCCGCCTCCGGTCAGTGCGGACTTTCTTTTGCAGGCGCTCGTTTCCGGCGACCAGGCGACGAGGGGATTGGCCGCAACAGATTGGACGGGCGACGAAGGACGATCGGCCGGCGAAGGATCGACCGACTTCCCACTCCCTGAAGGTGCGTCGGGCCTGGCCAACCACGACTTGGCCAGGAGACTGTGCCAGGCGCTACTTCTTCCTACTGACATCGAGGCGATGAAGAACCAGCGTGTCTCCGACATGCTGTCTTCATTCTATCCGATGATGATCCGGGTGAGTTTCTCTCTTCTTTGCCTTCAATGTAGTTTCCGTAAGCTCGGTCTCCTGACAGTCGGTTTTGTTTTGTGCAGCTGGTCTTCAACATATCCGAGCTAGAGGCCGGATACCGGAAGTTCGGCGACATGCGCGCGGCTTGGAGAGACAAGGTCGCGGCCGTTGAAGCCGACAAGGTCATCCTGGTCGACCAGCTGCAACAGTCGGTCGAACGGGAGGGCCGACTTGAGGGGGAGGTCTCCCGACTTACGGAGGAGGTCTCCCGACTCAAGGGAGCCTTGGCGACGTCGGAGTCGGAGCTGCAGTCGGCCCGGGACGACGTGAAGAAGAAGTCCCGGACCGTCCGTCGGCTTCGACACGAGCGGGACAGCTTCGCCAAGGAGTTTGAGGCCGACCGCGAGCAGCTCTGAGTAAGTCTCGAAAATCTTGCTAAGGTCAAAGAAGGTTTGTCCATCGCCCAGGCCGACGCAGACATCGCGAAGGCCGAAGCAGAGTCGGCGAAGGAGGCCATGGGTCGGGCCGTCGAAGACTTCCGTGACTCAGAAGAGTACCGAGAAGAGCTTCTGGAGAGCGGCTTCCTTTCGTACCAGATCGGGTACGAGGATGCTCGGGAAGCCGTTCGAAGCCTGTACCCAGAGCTTGATCTTAGCAGCATAGTTCTGCCAGAATCGGAGGGTGGAGGGGAGGCTTGAGCCCGACCGAGTCTCGACCGACGGCGTGGCAGCAGCGGGCGCTGGTCGCTCGGGTTCGTGAGCCTCCTCCCGATCCTCCTCTGCTGGCTGGGCGGCCGGCGCGCCATCTACCGACTCAGCCGCCCTTCTTTCGGGCGAAGCGGCGCCCTCGCCCGACGGTCCCTCGGACGGGACTTCGACAAGCACTGTCGGCGCCGACAATGCGATGACGGGCTCCACCCCCGACCCAGTCGATTCGCTCGGCGGAGCTACGTGGGGCCTCTTGGGAGGCCGCGACGGTCCGGCCCTTTGCGCCGGCCTCTTTCGGACGGCGTACTGACGTACGTCGGCTGCCGTCAGTCGTGATCTCGGCGGCATATCTGCAAACAACTACAGACGGTCAGTACCGTAAAGAAAAAACAAAAAGAAGAAAAAGGAGAAGAAAAATGAAAAACCGTCCTAAGCGAGGGACCGGGCTGAGGTCGGTGACGTACAGGGCCTGCTCGGTGACGAGCTTCCTCTGCTTCGGCATTGAGATATCTTTTAGCCGGTGGAAGTCTTCCCGATCTTCGGCTTCCACCCGACTGTTCTCATCGGTTCGGTTCGGGGATTCCCCCAACGGATAGGGAACCCCCAAGGAGTGGAAGACGATACAAAGAAGAACTGGTTCTTCCATCCGTGAATGGACGACGGAAGACCAGTGATGAAGGAAAGCTCCTTCCGAGGATTGAAGTACCACCACCCTCGGGCTTTAGGATGGGGTCGGAGGACGAAGAAGGCTCGGAAGAGGGAGATCCGAGGGTCAGTCGGCAAAAACCGACACAGAAGAGCCAAGCTGACTATTAGCCGAACTGAGTTCGGCGCGAGTTGTGCCGGGCACAGCCCGTAATAGTCGAGAATATTTCGGACAAACTCCGGGACCGGAAAATGAAGGCCGACCCGGAGGTCCTCCACGTAAAAGGCCACCTGGCCCTCAAGCGGGCTGTTAACCCGACCGTTGGCACCAGGGGCGAACAGCCGAAACTGCCCCGGGATGCGATATTGCTCCCGGAGCCGATCGACGTTCGGCCCCGAAAGTGAAGAGACCTCCACCTCCAGGGTCGACCGAGTGTCGTCAGTCGGCTCTCCCGATCGACCACCTCGTGGAGACGTTCTGGCCATGGACTGAGAAAAATAGCAGGAAATGAAGGAGGAGGAGATGGTAAAGGTGATGATGACCCTCAGAAGAAGAAGACGGAACTCCTAAGAAGAAAGGAAGCGGAGAAGAGTACCTGGAATGAGGGATTACGCGGGCAGAGTCTCGACAGCAAAGTAATGGGGGGGTAAAAACTGAATAGGGACGACCCTGTATATATAGTACCCCCCGACGATCGAGATGAAGGCACGACCAACGAGGAGTCCCCAGATCTCGCCATGTGGCGTCATCCGGGCCGTCCGTCGGCCCGACGGTTCGACGCACCTATCCTCAGATCGAGCCACGTCACCTCCATCCGCTCCAACGAACCCGTCCCAATGGCCGCACGCCACGTGGCGCGAAGGCCGCAACGTTTCGTATCCCTGAAGGGGCGGCGGGAACGATGGTTTCCCTTCCCGATAGGACGAGACGTCTGACACCGACAGGACGTCTGACACCGGCAGGACATCCGACACCGGCAGGACGTCCGACACCGACATGACACCTGGCGCCGACAGGACATCTAACGCCGACGGGATGGGACATCTGACACCGACTGGACATCTGACGCCAGCGAATCGCTCGGCATTCATGAGATGCCTGACATCATATCAACCCGCGGTACGGTCGGAACTTGACACACAGTGGATCCACTCCTTTTCGCCCGGCGTTACTGCCCAAACGAAGACATCGGCCAGCGCGTCGTCCGACTCAGGAGTGGAGGGGGGCAACTGTTGGGGAATACCGACCGACCCCGCTCATGCCGACTTATAATCGGGCATACCCGACCGACCGACTTACCGACCGACCGATCGTCGGGTGCCACTACCGACCGATCGACGGCTCTCTACCGACCGAGGATATGTCGGTCGGGCAGACCTTTTTCGCCCTCCCGACCGACTGCACCAGGGGGTCCGATGCCCGACTCCCGTGACGTGCCCGACTGACCGTCGGAGGGGTCCGAATCTCCACCCGACGCCCCTCAGCTGGCCACCGACCCAAGGTCGGTCGACTCCTCCAATCGCCGTACTACTGCCAGAGACTGTCAGTCCTGACAACAGCATGCGGCACTGCCGCCTAGGAGCATTGTCCCACCTAAGGCGTGGGTCAACCCTAGCGATTTGACAGCTCCACGACGATGTGACACTTTCACGGTGACTCTGATAGTCTACAGTGAATTGACAATTCTTCAATTGTCCACGCCATTAATGACGGCGCCATACCACGCTCCACTATATATATCGGGGAAGGCAACAGTGCTAGAGGTCCCTTCGAAACTCTTGGGCTTGCCCCCTCTCTCTCTTTCCCTCTCTCGTTGAGCTCCTTGTTTTCTTTTCACTGTTGCCTAGTCTCTTCTCTGACTTGACCGTCGGAGGGTCCCCGCCGGAGTCGCCTCCGGTCAGTGCGGACTTTCTTTTGCAGGCGCTCGTTCCCGGCGACCAGGCGACGAGGGGATTGGCCGCAACATTTATGTTATCTCTGATTTATATTTTGTTCTAATGAGTTTTCAACATGAGTAGGTACTAAATATGGACTTCAGCAGAATTTTGCAAAAAAAAAAAAGAAAAAGAAAAACAGTCATATGGAATTCATTTAGGAGTGCTTGGTTATAATTTGGGAAATACTAATAAATGATTCTTTGCTCATATTTGATGGCAAACAGATATCTGGCAATTTTGTTTTGTTTATGTGGCTCTGTTATGAAAAAACAACAGTATTTGTGAGGATAAATTAGTGCAAGGAATGTCTCTGATTTATATTTTGTTCTAATGAGTTTTCAACATGGCTAGGTTCTAAATATGGATTTCAGCAGAATTTTGGAAAAAAAAAAACAGTCGTATGGAATTCATTTAGAAGGTGCTTGGTTATAATTTGGGAAATACTAATAAATGATTCTTTGCTCATATTTGATGGCAAACAGATATCTGGCAATTTTATTTTGTTTATGTGGCTCTATTAGGAAAAAACAACAGTATTTGTGAGGAGATGTTTCATGTGTGCTTCACGTAAGTGATGCTATCTGAAGGCTACTCTGGTGTCTAGCCTAATGAATAGGACCAACTATCTAATATCACTTAGCATATTGTCCTATAATGAAAGCATACATCAAGCTTACCAGAGCTGAGGATATGTAGGTGGAAAGTAGTAAAATATAGGAACAGAAAAGCATCCAAATGCTGGCAAGAATTGTAGGTATAGAAAATACATGGCATGACTATCTGAGATGGTTTGCAGACTGTCCATATAAAGGGGTGAGCCAAGAAAATTTAGAAGTTGTCAACAATGAATTTGAGGAACCTTTCAGTGACAGAGCATGGCTATGTGTAGAAATATATGTGAAATTTTATTTATAAAGCTTAAAGTTATGCTTGCCTCCAAAGTAAGCATGGCTTAAATTTCATGAACACCATGTGAATCGTCATTTGATGCCATTGGATATATACTAATCTGATCTTATACTCTATCTTTTTCTGAATAGCATATAGCTTTTTTTGGGTGGGGGGTTTACATATGCAAATGTGTTAGATAATATTGTTGTCATGCAAGAAAGCTCAGTGGTCCTTGTTTTTATCAGTTCATGCACCTAAATTGGAACTTGTTTTTATTGGACCGCCTTTTCAAAATATTCTCCCCTTTGATAAGCATTCCTTTTCTGAATGAGTGAACAATGCACGTCTTATAACTTAGCAGAAGTTTGCAATGCATTTTTGGCACAACTTCTCCGACAGGCCATGTGATCATGTTATTTCGTTAGTCCATTTTAGGGTCTACATCACACATTTAGTTTATTTATTTTGAACAAGACCTATCCACAATCTTTTCTATATTTTGACCTTCTGTTTTGATTTGGTGATCCATCTTTCTTTATCAAATACTTTTCTTGATGCAATTGGAGGGGAGGAAACGTTCCCCAGATTTATTATTAAATACTTTAATGCTGTAATTTCTGTTATGATGAATTCATGTAAATGGGACCTTGTAAATTCCCATCTATCACAAACCTCTCATATGTTTTCTCAGTCGTAAACCCCCGTTTTCGGACACTGGCATGCAAGGATGCACCACACAAAGGTGTGATCTGGTAAGTTACTTTTTCTTGCTTGCTTTCTTTCTTTCAATTAGACCGTGTTCAAATACCACCTGCCTGCTAAAGTTGAAAGATCTTAGTAGTTTCTTCCAGGCCATGAAAGAAAAAACGAGCAATCTTCTCTGGAGCCTAGGAAGGCCACCAACCCTCTGCAGGTGACTCGAGTAATGGGAGGTAAATCATATCATATTCCCACCACATTTTTTTCATGCTATACCGATAAAGTGATCATTTGCATGATGGGTATATCTCTAGAAGCTAAATTGATGATGAGCTTGATTTGGAGACATCATTTCTGTCGATCATTACGATAATATATTATAGTAATAGAAGTTTACAGATACTGCTCCTCAAATACTATATTGATGTTAATTACCTTATAATAAACTTTTTGAGAAGCTCCCCCTTGTAATATGCTGGTGATATTGTGATGACATTGAATATCTGGATTTGTTTATGTTTTAAAGATAGTATTTGTTGAAGCTTGACATCAAGAGTCATCATCCTAACCTATACCCAGCTATATTATATAAAATAAAAATATAAAAATATAAAAGGTTCGGCTATACGTCTAAAAACATGTCGGTCTTGATTGGCAACTGCATTAGGTGGGCCTAGTTTGCTCTCTCTAGTCTTTGGTGCGTTCCTGTCTATAAAGAAAGAAGTAATTTTTTATATATCATATATGATGTAAAAAAAATATACTATCTCATCTGGTTGAATCATGTAGTCATTATTTTTTAAGTAATTTATTTTTTTATTTAAAATTTTGAACGATGAAAATATATATATATTTTTTTTAAATTATGATATTCTGTGATCGTATTATAACATCTTATGGTCAGTCAATTTATAATTTTTTATTCATAATTTGATCATAAGATGTCATAAAAAAAGAAAAATATTTTAATCATTTAAAAATTTTATAAATTTTTAATAATAAAAATATATTTTTATAATTTTAAAAAAAATATAATTTTTTATATATAGAAAATCATAATTTGATAGTAAAATATTATATAATCGTAGAACATCATAATATTTTTAAAATAAAAAAATATTATTATTATTTAAAATTTTAAATAAAAAAAATAAAATTATAAATATTAAATATATTATTAAATATATATTAAAAATAATAATTATGTGTTGTAATATGATTGGATGGTGTACCGCGTGTAATGCACAAAGCTTTCTCTTAATAAAGATTGGGTGGGCCTAGTTACTGTCGTTATCTGCTCCTGCCTTTAATGCTTTCCTGCCAACGAAGAATGACTAACTAGGAGACGAGATGCAAAGTTGATAAAGGAGCAGCCGGAATCACGCGGCGGCTTCGTATGCCGCAGGTCAACAAAGACGGGGGACATCGAATTCCGTGTCGGCCAGGCTTCCCCCGATAGAAGCTTCGGAACTGACCGCCTAACCCAGTCCGCAAAGATTGCTTTGGATCTAAGATAGGTGCTGCCTTGCTCTAACCCACTTTTAGCTCACTCGATGGATACATATGCATCACTTTATTCTGAAATTTCTATGGAAGCTGGTCACGTCAAACCAGGAAAGAGACAGGAAGGCAGCATATGAAAGTATGAAACCCAAAAACTGCATTATATAAGAAGAGGGGTTTGGTGGGATCTCAGCATCAGGAGAAAGAGATGGCAGATTTGGTCGAGGCTTCCCAATTCCTTCATGGCGTTCTCGATTTGACAATCTTCGAAGCTGATCACCTCCACCATTGTTTCCATGGTTTCCTCCTTCAGGTACTACAATCTGCCACTTCTTCTTCTGTCATATTTCCTCTTTCTTTTTCTCTTTTTTTGGATATAATGGAGTCTGGACCATGGAGGAAGCCAGTCAGGTTGAATTCTTTCTTAATATTTCATTAACCAAGGCTGCAAGAGACTGGACTGCCCCCTGAAAGATCTGTGGGTTTGTTCTCGTTGCAGCAACTGTTTATTGGAGTTCCTCCATTTGGTTCCCGTTTGAGCCCTAGCTGCTAATTAAGTAGCCCAGTTCGGTGTCTGACCGTGGCTAATGTGTTTCCACGCTCCCCGCCCCAGTCCTGACCTCTACTCAAATATGGAACACGCCATCCTGTCACCTTTGATGGGTCTCGAATATAACTTGGGCTGATTAAGAGATCAATCATCTAAAAAGCAATTGCTTGCTTTACCCAAACAAAAAAAAAAAAAAAGCAATTGCTTGATGAGAAAATAAAATCCGAGCCTAAACAAAGCCAGCACTGTTGGTAATCAATCCTGTATACGTAGCGAGTAGTGAATCAAACCACCAGTCCTGTCTCCTGTTATCTTCTCCACCCTTCCTCCCCATCCTCACCCCTCGCTTTCTCCTCCTCTGGTCGTTCCAGTCCGCCCCGACGCATCTCGATCTGGCTCGGAGGCACCACGCATAGAAGTCGGTAACCTGGTTCTGCCGAATTTGAAGGCGCGCGTTGGAGATTCGTTTGCAGCGGGCATGTAATGATTCAGCCAGGGTACCACAATCGGCTCTAAAAAATTCATGGGACTTAGCATGAGCTGCTGTCTTTGACCGAACGCTCGGCGATTTCAAAAAATCCGCCTAAGCGGAGTCCATGACCGTGTGACGTTTAGAAAGTAGAGAAATTATACTCGGGCCTATTCCGTGGGAACCGGGAGGTGAAGTGATGGAAGTTTTAAACTTAATTAACACGGACTTCAGGTTAACACCCATAGTTTTATAAGTAGCCCTGGCAGAATTTTGTGGTGCACGTAAGAGAAGTCTGCGTGCAAGTCTTTAGATGGAGAATAATTTTTTAATTTTAAACTAGAAAGTTTCCACGGCTGGTTTGACCGTCCTGCTGCTCCCCTGCCCGGCAACCTACGGTATTCGCAAAAAAGACAGCAGATCGGACGATTTTTTCTTTTTTAAATGATAAACAATGGGAGCGTCATCATTATTTCAAAGAGATGATGGTAGAATTTTCCCTGTCGAACTGTTGGGTGAACACCACCGAGGATCTGGACATGGATTTTCTTCCCAACTTTGCAACCTACGCTAAGCCATAGCTTCGAGCTATGGCAGAGTTACATGTCAGCTGTCTAACTTTTTGCGTCATATCTGTGAATCGAGTAAAAACAACATTTGCCCAAAAAAAAAAAAAAAAAGGATAATTAGGAGATCACAATCTGTATTAGCTTTCAAATAAGCTGGGCTACACGCAACAGAGTAGACCCAATATGCCATAGTAGACGAAAAGGTATTCCTCTGACTCTTTCCAGAGTTTGTAGCATAGCATCTTAGACACAGATAATTCTTAACAATTTTCTCAGTTTCTAACATGTTTTTCCCCATGAATATCAAACTTGCTTCTGTTCTTTAGAGCAAGCTTTGATTCTTTACAAATTAAAGTTTGCATCTGCACTCTTCTTCTTAATTTTGAAGTTTACATCTGTAGATTTCATTTTAATCTTTTCCTGCCATAAAAACGGCATCTCAGGTCACAGAAAAGATAGAGGAAGCCTTACATCTGGACAAGCTTGCCCACACCAAACTCTATGCCACTGTAGACATCGGTGGGGCAAGGGTGGCAAGGACCAGAGAGATCGAATTCCATCCCAAGAACCCAATATGGAACGAATCCTTCCACATCTACTGCGCCTATTCCGCTCCCTCAATCGTTGTATCTATTAAAAACCAGCTCCCCGTCGATGCAAAGGTTTTGGGCCGTGCTAAGATCCCCACCTCCCACTTACTCACTGGGCAACCTCTGGAAGGCTGGTTTGATCTATTCAATGATGAGGGCGACAAGCTCAAGAAAGCAAAGATCCATGTCCTCCTCAAATTCTCTGATATCACCACCGATCCATGTTGGAATGCAGGAATCAGACTTCCACAATTCTCTGGCGTTCCCAAAGTTTACTTCCCTCAGAAAACCGGTTGCGAAGTGACGCTCTACCAGAATGCTCATCTTTCTAATAATTTCCGACCGGTGATCCATCTCTCTAATGGTAAAAACTATCACCCTCGGAGAGTATGGGAGGATCTTTACATTGCCATAACAGAAGCCAAACATTTCATTTACGTTGCTGGCTGGTCGGTGAATGTCAACATCACCCTCATTCGAGATCCGGAGCGCATGATCCCGGGCGCAGAGGGTGTAACCATAGGAGAATTGCTGAAGAAAAAGGCCAAGGAAGGAGTTACGGTGTTGGTCATGATCTGGCAGGACCGAACCTCGGTGTCACTCCTAGGGAATGCAGGGCTGATGAAGACACATGACGAAGAGACTTACAAATTCTTTGAAGGCAGCAAGGTGAAGTGCTTCCTCTGTCCACGCAATGCTGACCGCTCCCTCACTGCAGTGCAGCATGTTGAGGTCGGATTGGAATTCACCCACCACCAGAAGATAGTCTGTCTTGATGCTCCCATGAGCAATGGTACTTGCCGTATTGTAAGCTTTGTTGGTGGAATTGATCTCGCCGGTGGAAGGTATGATGATGAGAACCACACACTTTTCAGAAACCTTGACACGACCTACCTTCATGATTTCCAACAGAATAACTTCCCCCATGCTGATCTCCGCCATGGTGGCCCAAGGGAGCCATGGCATGATGTGCATTCCAAGCTTGAAGGCCTTGCAGCTTGGGATGTACTTACCAATTTTGAGCAGCGATGGATAAAACAGTCCCCGAAGAAGATCTCTCATTGCTTGGTAAATATCCGTGAGCAACCTGATATCTTTCCAATCCCATCAGGTCATGTTACCCACGAATCATGGAATGTGCAAGTCTTCCGATCAATTGATGATGCTTCGGTGGTCGGCTTCCCCTCTGATCCATCCAAAGCTGCTATGCTGGGGTTGATGAGTGCAAAAGATGTAACGGTTGATCAAAGCATACATTCAGGCTATGTTGAAGCAATTAGAAGAGCAAAGAGGTTTATATACATTGAGAATCAATATTTCTTTGGAAGTTGTTTTTCCTGGAGGCAAGATCAGGATTGTGGATGTCTGAATTTGATCCCAATCGAGGTAGCTTTGAAGATTGCAAGCAAGATTCGCCGGGGAGAAAGGTTTGCAGCTTATATAGTGACCCCGATGTGGCCCGAGGGGATACCAGAGGGTGATACCGTGCAGGCCATACTGCACTGGAATAGGCTGACAATGGAGATGATGTATGGAATTGTGGCCAAGGCTATAGAGGAAGTTGGGTTGGGTGGGAAGGCGCACCCATGTGATTATTTGAATTTCTTCTGCTTGGGGAACAGGGAAGTACGGTATCCCGGGGAGTACATCCCACCAGAGAGGCCGGAACCAGGTTCAGACTACTGGAGGGCACAAGTCAACCGGCGATTCCTCATCTATGTGCATGCGAAGGTCATGATCGGTGAGAACATAAAAGTCTCTATTTTAGTATTTAGTAGTTTTCCAAGTGATGATTTTAAATTTTTATTTGAATTTGGCAATCGAAATACAGAAACAGCCTCTTTGAATTTAAGAGTAAGGCTGCATATATCTGACTCTCACCAGGTCCAATTGCGGTGGGAGACTCATGCAGACAACCCTTTATTTATATTTGGCAGCATTAAAATTCATTCAAACCATTTTATGGTTTTGATTTTAGAAGTAGCTTGCTAGCCATAAATGGAACCATTTAGGGTAGTCATTCCATTGATTTGAATGATGTAAAAAGGCCATAAATTATAATCTACAATTTGTCCAAGTTCAGGATTCAATTTGCACCATTTGTTTTTTGGTCAAAAGCTTATGTTATCCATCTTTCCAATTCTGTATCTTGCTCTCAGCATTCATCCATATTCTTGCATGTCATACCTCCTTTTTCTTGACCAGACAAATTCCTGTTGAAATGCCTTTCAAAACCTTCGTTTCTTTTGCACACATACAATAAGTGATTCTCCATCGTTTTTTCACCTGATGCAGAGCATATGAGCCCCCTCACATACTCAGATCTAACCAAATTTACTCTGCATAATTAACTCTGACAGTTCTTTTTCTTTGTGCGAGATTCAAAGGCATAAATTGGCAATTGCCCTTCTATAGTTTCCTGTTGCATTGTTTTGTAATCTTTAGTAGTCTCTCTCTCTCTCTCTCTCTCTCTCTCTCTCTCTCTCTCTCTTTTTCCTTCAGTTTTTGATGCAATTGGCTGAAGGAAACCTTCCCCCTATTTTATAGTTTCTCCCTATAATGCTTCAATTACTTGGGACATGTAGCTTGATATCTTTTTTCTTCAACTCATCATTCTTGTCTCGTGTGCAGTGGATGATGAGTACGTGATCATTGGCTCTGCAAACTTGAATCAGAGATCACTTGCAGGTGACAGGGATACTGAGATTGCCCATGGGGCGTATCAACCTGCATATCTAAACAGGCCTGATGAACCAGCTCGTGGACTCATCTATGGATACCGCATGTCACTGTGGTACGAGCACTTCATGAGCCACCACAAGCACCGATCTCATGACTTTTTTGAACCCGAGAGCTTGAAGTGTGTGAGAGCAGTCAGGCGAATTGCTGAGGATCTGTGGGAGAAGTTTGTGGGAGACGAGGTGGTTAATCTCCCTGGCCATCTGCTTCCATTCCCCATCCAGGTCTCGGAGGCTGGAGAGTTGTCGGAATTGCCGGTCGATGGCTTCTTTCCAGACACCAAGGCTCCTGTCCAGGGCAAGAAGTCTGAAATCCTTCCCCCTATACTCACCACATGAGTTTTTGTTCCCCACTTCTTTTTGGGACTAAATGCATTAATGTTGTGATATAATAAATGGCACTCATGCACCATCTGTAAGATTTCATGATAATTATAGAGGCCTAAGCTTACAATTGAAATAAAGATGCAGTGTGATGTTTTTATTTCATTCACCATCAACATTAGTATGTGGCATCGACTTAAAACTTGGGTTGCCCAAATTTTGATTCTTACAGCAGTTCTTTGGGTGCGGGCAATGCTACAGAAATCACTGAAGCTGATTCCAGATTAAAAAGCAGCTAACTACAAGCCGGTTTAACTTGAAAACTGGTGAAGTAGAGGAGGAATTCATCCTACATACCAATGTCCTTAACAAATTTGATTGTTGTTGAGTCGTCTTTTAAGTTGATTGACGGTTTGGAGATTCTATCAACTTCATTCCCTCAAAAAATCTCTCTTACAGAATTGATGACCCTGCACACCACTCCACCTCCCCCAGAGAAACCTTCTCAATGTGGTGGCTTCACGGTGAATTCTTTCTAAAATTTTCTGGATAACGGTGGCCTCTGTTGTCCCTTCTACAAGACCCAATGGAAGGCAGCTTTAATAGAGAAAGTAAGAGTTTTTGTTTGTCTGGGCCTTCAAAATCGATTGCATACAGGCGAGATACTTTCTGAGAAAGGATGGCAGATTAGTGGTGGATGTGTGCTTTGCAGAAGAAGACAAGAAACAATCTCCCATTTGCCCATGGTATATGGACTGCAATTAAGGTACACCTGAACCTAAGAGGGTGGCTTACCAGCTTTACTGATCTGTGGACCAAATGGAGGAACAAGAAATTTCAGCGACCGTTGAGAAGAGCTGCTGATCAGTTGATTGCCACTATCTGCTGGGCAATCTGAAAGGAGCGAAGTTCTCGAATTTTCTTAAAGAAATCAAGTTCAGTTTACTGTGTTCTGCGGAAAATTCTATCAACGATCCTTCTTCAGCTGGAAGCGCCGTGTTCCATGAAGCTGCTTGTGGAATTACATCTAAAACTATGGAACAACCTTGCATCCCCGGCACCTAGACCTGATCATGGGCTGGGCTTGGGCTCAGAAAATGTCAAATTTAATGCAGGCCCAGCCCGAAACATGATTAAAAATGAATAGAGTTGAGGCCCAAGCCCGGCCCATGATCAGATCTACCTGCGGTTTGATCTCATGTTGCAGCATCTTTGGCTGGTGAAACCAATGTTTGTTATTGGGGTTCTCATTTGGAAGGAAAGAAGGCTGCCATCTACAATGCTGAAGAACTCTTGCTGTTACGTATTGACGTTGATGATCGAAGGGAACTGGTCCTTCACACCACTTCTGAAAGAGTTCTGTTGGCCTTTGGATGGGCTAAGAGGGTTGCCTGCAGACAGCCGCCGGTGTCAAAATTTGTCTTGTTCCTACTGCTTTTGTCAATCCTGGCCATCTGTAAATAGTCTCTGTAAACTTTCTTATGTCAATAAAAGCCTGGTGGCTTTGCCTCCCTATTCATCAGAAAAGATGATTTTGGCGATTCTGATAATAATGCCTAATTTTTCTCTGTTTAATGCTAAAAAACTTAACGATAACCACTACAGAGCCATTGGTAATGACTTTACCAGGAGTTTGTTCATGGGACATGTCTCATGTCTTCTGAATTATTTTCATCCTGCAGCAGTGTTTCACCCATTTCTAAAATTTTGCATGTGTTAACGTGGGCACCACGGTCTTCAAACGGCCATGCACTCGTCTCAAATATCATGCATGCACATATAATTGTGTTCCAATTAAGAATTTATAGTGTTGTATGACTCATTAAATCAGCGAGATTCTGTTTTATTGTTCCCTTATTAGCCTTGCAGTATTCATTTGCTAAAGCACTGTTCTGCACACGCATGCAACGCGTGCACATACACACAGAATAGTCTGATTTCAATTGCTTCCATGTGAATTGGATGGTAGAGTCTTTAGCTCAGAGGTTCCCTCCAAGCACCCCTTAACCAATTCCGAATCTTTATGTGTTCAGAGTCCGTACATCTTCTATCCCTCTATCCAAATCCCTTTAGACTCGATATGTAGACTAAGAGACAACCATGTAGCCATGGTTAAGACTTAGGCAGTGGTTTGCCTGCTAAGAATGACTGAAAGAGCCGGAATGCTCTCCTTGGCTGCAACAGGGGCACCTCATGCCCTGCTCCTCTCACTATGGCAAACGTCAACCCTTCATACACCTCAGTCCATCCCGCGACCTTCATATAAAGTGGAAATTTGGAAAAAAAAAAAAAAAATGGGAAGATACTCCCTTCATCGAATCAAATGAAACCAATGCTCAAATTAACTCATTAACCAATAGGACTGCTTATTTCATACATGTATATACCTGTCTACCTATGTACCATGGATACCATGGGATATTGACCGTCAGATTAAGATGATTGATCGAGAACCTTGTGGCCGTCACCGGGACCACTGAATCAGTGTCCCCGCTGCCATTTAAATCACCAAAAATCACAACATCAAATGGCTGAAAAGCAAAATTAGATTTTCTCTAGTAATATTGCATGGCTAATCAGCTCTCACCTGAACACCCATATCCTTAAGCCGGCTCTAATCAACTCCTTGTAGGTAGGCAGCATGGACAACTCCGAGTCACCCCATGTTTTGAGCAGCAAATCACTACCAAAAAACCATCAAAAAAGATCATCATCATGCCCCCATATAAATGTCCTAATGCACATGCATTATCTCATGCACGTATAGGAGAAAATTTTGGGTTGATCAGGGTTGAACTTAACCTGCATGCAGTCCATTTGTAGGGAATGCTGGTAGTGTTTGCATGCATGGCCTCCTGCACGTCAGGCCGATTGTAGTATTTCTCAGCATAATTCTCGGTGCATGGATCATAGCCATATGATCGGCGCCGAATTAGGGTGTTTTTGAGCCTCAGTGATCGAGGAGCGGTGAAGTTGGGAGCAGTGCAGGAGGGGGTGTAGATGCTGTACTGATCAATGTCACCAAACTCATGGCTCACGGCATAGTTGATGACATGATCACAACTGCGTGAACCTTTGGTGGAGGTGAAGTTACAGTTGGAGAGGATGGATCGGTAGGTCCGATCAGAGATCATGGAGTGACTCCACCAGTAGGATACTGTGCCTAAGCTATCATGGTAGTAATCAGTTACAGCATTCCCCACCTGTGCATCGAAAATGGTGTGTGAGATACACATAATTAAGGTGCAGCACTATATGAATTGTAGTTGAACTTTGATTAAAGAAACAATAGGTGGTCTTTTTATGCTCTTCATTTTCTTTTATTCATAGATGATAACTAGATTCCATATTGCAGCAAAGGTTTTCACAGACAAGGCATGGTGCAACTGCATAAGAAACAACTAAAGCTAAAGACTATGAGCAAACTAATTCGGAAAAAAAGTTAAGAAAAGGTTAGAATTCCATGAGTAAAATTACCTACATAACTAAAAGAAAGTATTATGTCTGTATGTCTCTTATAATCATACTCACAATAAATCCCTTGAGATTGATGAAATGCTCTGAAGAAGCTTTATTGTAATCAAGGATTTTCTTTGCTAGCTGAGGGACGTAGTGACCTAACATAATACGAGCAAAATTTATCACTCCATGTACCATAGAAGATAGGATATAAAACTAAACAAGATATGACAACAGAAAAAAAAAAATTAAATAAAATTATCTTCCTTACTGACATACTATTATTGAGATATCTATACTCAGTTGCAGAGTTATTTCTTGAATTATCGATCATTTGGGCAGTATCAATAATTCCTAGAATTAAATTTCCTAAGGAATCAATGCTTTTCCATCTACATGAATAGAAAAGATTATCAAACTATAGAAATATAAGCACATGACGCACACTCGACATATCAGCATACATGAAAAGCCTTCTAGTTGGCTGGATATTTACTAAGCTAAAAGAAGTGAAACTGGTCATATGACAAAGTAACCTGATTTAGTGACATGCATGCATACATACATATTTCAAGTTTACCATGAACTTACCAGCATAGCTCTCACCACATATATAAAACTCTCGATATTTGTACTGCGGGAACCTCGACATCCAAGAGATCAAAAAAATGAGAGCATCTTGAGCTGCATCATAGGACTCTAATGATGGTTAATGGTGGAAATAACTTGACTGAGATGAACAAAACACTAATTACTGTTAATAATTTCAACAATCTCAAGGGATTTAATCTTGTACCGGTGCGTTCATCGCCAGAGGTCTTAAGATCAGAGCTAGTATTTGTGTATGAGAAACCAACACCAGCCGGCGATTCCAGGAATAAAATGTTTGCTTCTGCTCGAGTTGAAGAAAATGTGATCGTTGTTATACGATGAAATTTATTTTAAATAAGGATTAAAAGATTATTAAACACTATTATTTTTCATAGAGTTACCTCTATTCCATGAGTATTTATTAAGATAGAGGGATGACCCGGTTCGGTTTATCCGGAACGGTCCGATTTCTTCCGACGCGCCATAAGCCACCGAGGAGCAACCGGGACCTGGTTCAAAACATCTCGACCGCTTTATTATGATTCCGATTAAATGGAGAGCAGATCAGCTGTTGGGCAGCAAACATGCAATCTGGCGAAGTGTGCCTACGATACACGTGGGGTCAGGTTACCGGGTCGTGATGTTGATAAGGATTGCACGTGGGGTTGTGGATGGAGGCGTTCAACTCGTTCCAAGTAACTTAAGAGAGGGGCATCATACGTTCATCGGAAGACTTTCCGGTTGATGAGGGGGTCTATTGATCCGACGGCCCAGATTAATTGGATGGGCATCATGAATTGATTGACAGCATATTTGACTCGTAATAATGAAGCACTCAAGAGTATACTTGTTGCCTTTAGGGTAGCACTGTATCAGCATAGTGATCGGAAGAGAGACATCATTTCAGCCATTCATTTCATGAGCCTTTCCGTGGGCGCTTGATGGGACCCACCATTGAAAGGGCTTTGAACTTGAATTGGGTGACCAGGCTGTCGAAACGTATCTGGGCCGGCCGGTAGGTAGGGTCATGCTTATCCTTTAGATAACTATTTTTATTGTGCATGGTGAAGCCAAAACAGAAGACATGAAGGAGAGTGAAAAATCCATAGGAAAATCTTTATAGAAAAAAATCAGAAAAGTAGTTGAGCAACTAGTATTTTAATGGTATAGATTATAATCAATAGTGGATTTTTAATTTGGATGGTTTATTATTGATTTTGAAATTTAGATAAGTAAATACTCTCTTCTTTCGAGAGGAGTGAAGTTTATCTCAAATAAAAATAACCTGTATCTTATAACAAAGCAAGTTTTATAACGGATGAGATTTTTACATTTGTACTTTCTGCTCAGATTAACTAACTTCATCAACAAATTGATCTAGTTAGTGTAATTAATAAAATTGCTAAACAACATTGCAAAGAATTGAGGGTATGCCAATGGTTACGGTGCAGGTAGGTTTTTTAGTGAAAGGTGACTTTGATGTGCATACTCAAATGTCATTGGAAGTGTGACTGGCGTGATCTAAATAATTTTATTTTAGAAGATTTCAATCAAGTATCCCATTACTAAGATGGCCAGTAGAGAAGGATGGCAATAGGTTGGGTATGAATCGAATCGGCTCATATCCATATCCACTTTACAAGTAAAAATTCTATATTGAGATCTATCTCAAATCGGATCAAATAAAGATGTGAATCAAGTCAGATCGGATATATAAGAGAAATTGGTCAGATTGGGTTGAATCGGATACATATAAATAATATATAAAATTTTTATAATTTTGAATCAGAGATATATATTAAAATTATATTGGATCGAGTTCGGATGGGACTACCATCATCCATACCCGACCTAAATCGTAATAGTCTTACATTGTCATTTTGTAGACTTGTATCTGTAATTTTATATAAAAAGAAAAACTTGCATCTCAATATGATTTTAGTAATAAAAAAAATACTTTTCATAAGTCAGAACCCAAAGAAATATGATAAACACAATGCTTACTTTGCTTTAAGAAAATAAACCATACAATGCAATTTCATTTCAAATAAGTATTATATATGAACTTGCAAGGCCATATAAAGAAGCTAATAAATCCACTTAAAAAAATACAAAAATTTAAAAAAAATAAATCAAAATATTCAAATAACTTCTTCTAATTAACTTAAAAGGGTTAGTTCTTTGGTGGATAAATATCATGAGAAAGTGATCGATTAATTTATCCATATTCTTATACTTCTTTAGGTGAATTAGTTATTTTTTCATAGAAAATATTTACCCAAAAAATGGGAGGAAAGTTTTCCCACCTAAAACATCAATAAGTCATTTTTTTCATTAGTTAAAAAAATAAGCTTTTTATTTTGTTCCTAAAATATCCTAACCATATAATAATATAATATTATGTTATAATATATATAACTTAATATATACCACGATAAAATATAATATTAATATAATAATATATTATTATATTAATATAATATATTCTATAATAATATATTATTTTAATATGATATAATATAATATTTACTATAATAAAATTTTTTGTTTTAAAATAATTTATCATTATAATATAATATGTAATAGTATTATATGGTGTATAATATAGTATAGTAGAACATAATATATAACATTATAGTAAAATAAAATATATTATTTATATTATACATTATGATATATTAAATTAGATATAACATAATATAAATTATAAAATATATAATAGATATATTTATATCATAGATGGCATTATGAGAAATATGGATAAATCCTAACAATTTTGGAGTCATTTTTTAATATATAAAAAAATATAGATAAATTATTATTCTATCTAAATATTATTTGAAAAATATTTATTCAAAAAATTTTCAAATAAGTTATTCATCCTCAACCCTAAAGAGAGAGAGGGTGGAACGCCAACATCATACTCTCATTAGTAGACTTTCCAATTACGTGATCGTTGATGAGGTGGGTCGATTGATCCGACAGCCCAGATTAAGTGGATCGGCATCATGAATCGATTGACAACAAATTTGACTCGTAATGATGCAGAAGTCGGGAAAGTACTTGTTGTCTTTAGGGGAGCACTGTGTTAGCGTAATGATCAGAGGAGAGACATCATTTCGGCCATTCATTTGATGAGTCTTTCCTAGGCACCTGATGGGACCAAGCATTGAAAGGGCTTTGAACTCAAATTGGGTGACCGGGTTGTCCAATCCTATCTGGGCCGGCCGGTGGGTAGGGACATGCTTGTCCTTTGGATGACGACTTTTATAGTGCTTGGTGAAGCCGAAACAGAAGACATGAAGGAGCATGAGAAATCCATAGCAAAATCTGAAAAATAACTGGGCAATTTTTAATTTTGAAGTATTTTTAGCAGTATAGGTTATAATCAATAGTAGATTTTTAATTTAGATGGTTGATTATTACTTTTTGAATTTTAGATAAATAGATACTCTAAATTTGTCTCAAATAAAATTAGCTTGCATATTATAACAAAGAAAGTTTTATAATGGATGAGATTTTTTGTATTTATAATTTCTGCTTAAGTTAATTAACTTCACTAACAAATGGATCTAATTAGTGTAATTAATAAAATTGATAAGCTACATCGCAAAGAACTAAGGAAAATGCCAATGATTATGGCACTTGTAGGATTTTTCGTGGAAGGTGACTTGATCAACATCGTGATTCAATATTTACTCAAATTTAATTGAAAGTGTGACCGGCGTGACCTAACCAACTTTATTTGAGAAGTTTTCAATCAAGAATCGTAATACCAAGAGGGTGACCATAAATAGCTTAGTGGGTGAAGAGTGTCAAGTTGCAAACAACCACCTAGCTAAACTCTTAGGTAGGTTGCCAATAAATAGAGCTTTAACATACTTGTTTTGTCATTTTTCAGACTTGTATCTAGATTTTTCTATAAAAAGAAAAACTTGCATCTACATATGCTTTTAGTAATAGAAAAAATTCTTTTTATAAGCCAGTACCCAGGTAAATACAGTAAACACAATGCCTATATATTGCTTAGGAAAATAAAAAACATAAAATGCAATTGCATCAAATAAGTACTATATGTAAATTTGCAAGGTAATGTAAAGAAGCTAACAAATCCACTTAGGAGAAAAAAAATATAAAAATTACATAAAAACCAAATGTAATAAAAATATTCGAATAAATTAACCTGAGTTTACTCAAAAAAAATAATCCAAATAGAAAACAATTGAGCATGTCATTGAGTGTTGGGTATTATTTTTAAGAGAAAATATGTCCAAACAAATCATATTATTCAATCTCGGATGGCTATCAGATTTCCATCCCACTGATGCAATATACAAATGGAACATCACAGACAGCAGAAATCCATGAACCGTCGTTCTCTGAGAATGCGATGTAAACCCCTTTTCAGATTACTCAATCTAAATTCTAACAAGCTATCAACAAGAATTAATATATACCTACTGCAGATAATATCATAGGATTAATAATTGTATTCATCATAGCTGGTCAAGTGACATTTAGTAGTGAAACGACTAGATGGCTTCCATGAGACTGCAATGGTCTACCGCACTACCATTGTTCCCATAAGTTGGCATCAAGCATCATAACTTCCAAACCTAACCCACCCATCGCTGATCACTCTCTCAATTTCACCTGTAAAATTTACTTCATTTCTAGATGCATCAATTCCTTTCCACTTTGGTGGATAGGAAGGGACAGCAATTCCAACTCCCACCTGCAGGCTACGCGTGCTTCCAAAAGTGCAGTGGTCTTCTCCATCCCTGGTCCCCCATCCAGGCCCCACCACTTGCGCCCAGGTCAATCCACCAGCCTTTGGCTCAGACTGAAGGCCAAAAGTTGGCAGGCAGGGGTGCAAGGAAAAGTTGCTGCACTTGTGCTGGGTGGAGTTGTTTTTATGCCCATGTTTACCAAGGTGATGATGGCAGAAGTAGAAACAAAGGGAATAAAATAGAAAGATAAAACGAAATTCGCAGCTTTAGGTCTCTTGGGCACAGAACAATAATCTGCAGTCACATGAATCTGCTGCCACACATTAGAAATGAGCAGATCCATAAGCTCTTTCACTCAGTATCCTTTTTTGTATTTTATGAGAAAACAAATTACTCTGCTGGATAATTTTTTACGAGATACTGCAGGCTGTCTGTTAAGCTCTTATTGGATGTATTTGTATGTCACCTCGAAATACTGATTTCTAGTTACTAAAGACTAGGGTAATTTTTTTCTTTTGGAGAATTAATTAAGCTTGAAGGGTACAAGCTAAGCTTGACATTAAAAGCAAAACAAAAAGAAAAGGAAAATCCTTCTTGAGCATCGGATGCAACATAGTGAAGACTTTGAGATTCACTGTCGACCGTGATTTACATTTTAATGCATATATTTGATAGAATACTATGAAACCTTCTAGCACATATTTGAGTCTAATAATCGTATGATGAAATTAGATATTTGTAATTTTTTTCCCTTGCTTCGTTGGCTTGACGCGTACCCAAATGGCTTGACTCGTACCTAAACTTAATTTAATCATCTTGTCATAGCTTTTAATGAGAAAATCAAAATTAATTGTAAACTAGCTAGTTGTATGATTTTAATAGAAGGGTGGTGGGAATTATCCGTGTAGGATTCGTGTGTACTATGTGGAGCTCCCACATATTAACACTAATGTCGCCTTGCGGACCATGGCACCGAAACCAACACAGACAAGATTTCCCTATCATGCAACTTAATTGAAGTCTTGTTAATTACACAAAGGTACAAATGCGATAATTAGTTTATGATTCATTGAGTCTACTTGAGATGATTAATAAAAAGTACACTTTATTCTCTCCAACAATCTTTAAGAGGGTTCTTTTCCAATCCTACTATCTTTTTATACTTTAGAAATAGAAGAGATCTAAATCTCTCTCTTTACAAATAATTTCTATCGTTTTCTTTTGGAGAGATAGAGAAAAAAATAGTCTTATATAGCTCCTATTGCCCCCACAAACTCTTAGCGGCTATATGCCTCCTAAGTTCAGGTTGTATTTTCATACGAAAAAATGATTCACCTGATTTCACCACGTCGATTGTCGGATCGTGCAATGGCTGATGTACTTTATGAGCTATGTGCGATGCACGATCTGATAGTTGATATCACAAAAAGAGATCAATCATTTTCTTGCTTGAAAAATACAAATCAATCTCATGCCTACCATCAACTCACCCACCATTCTTGTATTGTCTTACCTTTCCACCGATGGTAAAAGCGGGCATGATGCCATTTATAAATAAGTGGTATACTCAATAGATCGAGCATCGACATATAAGTTTCTATACAAGCAACCATGATACAGTTTTACTTTTGTATTAGAGAAAAACCTCAAACATGAGATTTGTTCCGTTGGAAGTAACCAAGTTTAGTTATCCTAACCTTCACTAGGTTAATTAACTAATATTTCTTTTCAACTTGTGATTGTGTAGTCCATAGAGACATATTTTTAGTTGGGTCACCTTATAACAAGATGGAGAGAAGTAGCCACAGATACCTACAAGTAGGGTAATCTAAGGTTTTTGTTTTTATTTTTTTGGACAAAAAAATCCAATACATAAACTTTGCGTTATATTGCTTGCTTAGTTGGAGCCGTGAAGTGCCAACTGTAAATTCTTTTCAAGATAATATACAAATATTGTAAGCCTGATGACCACTGAGTATGAACTATAATTGGAGCTTTTTTGTACCTTCTGTGCAGGGAATAATGATCAGTTCTCACATGGTTACCACTGCCATGAAAGTAAGCAGAGCAAATAGAAAGGAACAAACACATCAGATCAACCAAGGAAACGTTACATACTCCTGCTACCGCTCTCCGGCCTAAGCCCCAGTTGGCGCACCTTAGCAAATCCATCAGAGGTTTGCTAACCTGCGCCTCGTCCGTTCTCTGTCGTTCAAATTTTTGGGGGGTTGGGGGGGCGTCCATTTTGTCGGCTTCCTACAGTTTATGTGGCAAGTCTAATGTCTTGCCACGTGTGCATCTTCCAGACTGGAACATAAAGTGGTGCCTTGTGTATTTATTAAGGTAGTTGTTGTTAACCAACAACAGCCTGCAAGCTCATCATTTTGGAATCAATGTCATTTTCCAAAATTTAGATAAGCAAAGAAAAGAGAAAAAAATTGAAAGAACAAGATATGAAAATTACCTAGGGATGAGTATAAAAGGACTTGTTTTCCTTCCAAAGCTCAAAGGAAGGAGGGGGAGGAGGGAGAAGAGCAAGAGTTTTTAAGGTTTAAAATGGCCATTATATCGCCGTTTTAAGCTTCTCTCTCTTGTGGCTTGCATTTAAAAGTTTCACTGATTGAGCTCTTTTCGTTTTGAGAAATTCAACAGAGCCTTTTTATGTTGAAAGAACCTAGGAATAAAGAAAACACTCCAATAGAAATCTTCTTTCTAGCCATCACCCAATAAAGGTTGGGGAAGCTCCTAACATATATCCCCACTTTCCTTAAAAAAAAATCAGCTTTGCTCGCATGGCCTTTTGATGTAACAAACCAACGAAACATTTCCAGAAAGGTGAGATCGAGAAAGAAAGACGAGGCATAAGTATAATATATATACTTATGTTATCGACTTATCATCACAGCGACTAATAAAATTAATTAACAGACCTTTGAAAAGATTATATTAATAAATTAAAGAGAGCAAGAAGGATGAGGACTGACCTCCATTTAGCCAAAGAACCAGGGGCTTCTTAGCAGCATCATTGGCAGCTTCAGTGAGCCAGTAGAAGAGAGCCCTGCCATGCTCCGCGTTCACTGTGACATAGCCGGAGAACTGCTTGAAGGACACTGGAGGTTGCCCGGGGAGTGCCGAGATCTGATCGAGAGCTTGTTGATCGGGAGCAGCGGTGGCGATGATGGTTAGTAAAGGTAGGAAAGAAATGAACAATGAGGAAGAGTGTATTTTCCTTAGGCCTCCCATTGCACCCACCCGGGCTAGATAAGTTCCCTCCCTCCGTGTCTCTCTATTATGGTGTCTTGTGTCTCTTGGTAAGGGAGGAGATTTGGATCATAGGAACAGGAATGAGTGCTTTATATAACCCAGTCGTGTGCTTTGGATGGGGCTCTCAAAACATAGTGTTGAGATTTTATTACAGCTTGCAGGTTGGGCGGCTATCTGGACCTTTTTTCTAGAAAATAAAAGCTTAAAAGAATGGGTGAATATATATGTGGGTGATAGGTTAGAGAAGGGTAGCTGACCTACATTGCCATTAATATTTGCTTCAGAGTTGGGTTTGGGAGCCCAATTAAACACAGGCCCATAAATGCAATGCAACTCTCTCTCTCTCTCTCTCTCTCTGTGGTCCTGAAGTTAGATGGAGATCAGCTCCGGGGGTGATGGACTCAGCTTGGTTTGGTCATGTGAGCTTTCTCTGAAAGGAAATAAGCATGTTATCACCTCTCTAAGCACTAGATATCCTCATCTAAACCAACAAGTTCGGCACTCTTTCCACTTTAACTCAAATTGTATATATTATATAGTCATTCTACTGTAAGCTTTTGAAATACCTCATCCTTATATGCTTGTGCGTGAAATAAAGAAATGAGACAAGTGGAACTGGCTTGTGCTTGTGAAGATGTGGGAGGGCTCTCTCTCTCTCTCTCTCCCTAAACTAAAAGACATCATTTTAATGATCCTACTAAAGACCCAATTGGAAAGTTTGTCTGCTTCATGGGAGAAGTCTTTCACTAGTATTAGTTTATACTATCTGCTTTTCTTCTTCTATTTGGTGGTTAGGAAAGAGTTAGTTCATGCCCTCAATCATGGGCCCTCGCGTCTTCAGTTTTCAACCCTAATAAAAGTGTCTGACCACTTGACCCCAGAAATTATATTTTAGTACTCGTTTGGCAGCTTCTTAACATTTTTTTTCCCCGCGCAAGAAACAGTAAAGTTTGGAGCCGTTTTCCCAAAAATTAAAAGTTACAGTGTCCTTGTCTGGTTCTTTGTTGCATCCATGGATACCGTTTATGGAGGAGATTCCATCTCTTATAGGTGTTTAAAATGTGTGAAGCCTTTGTTACACTACAATCCAATATACAGCTGCAGGTTCAATATACAGAGATATAAGTGATATTGAGGCAGGGCTCCATTCACCCATTGCAATCTGTTGGGATTATTTAATTAATTTTCGACTCCGACTCTACATCGATCTTATGAACATAATATTCTGACTAACAATCAGTTAACCGATCCACAGTCGGTTATTATCAACCAACAACAGATAACAACGACGATTCAGTTAATACCCGACTGATGACCATCGGCATATCAAAGTCATCATCCGATGCTAATTCGGATCTTCACAACTACCGACCTACTACTATTACCAATATATAGTCGGCTTATCTTTCCACGATCACATAAGGTCGGAATGTGTAGAACCTACATATCTAACCATTATAAGTGGTTATCGACTATGTGTCATGATCATTAGTAGACATAAACAGCCCATTAACTCCACGATTATGGTCCGATAATTTAGCGCCATAAAAAGTAGGACCACGTGCTCGACGATTACATCAGAATCATTTATAAAAGGGAGATAAATGAACAGTATGGATAAGATAATTTTGGACTGAAAACTCTGTCAATTCAAATATTCTTCATCGGCTGTTCACCACTCTCTGCTGACTTAAATATCGGAGGGTCCCCACCAGACATAATTTCGATCTGTGAGAACTTTGTTTTGCAAGTGCTGTTCACCGGCGACAGACGATAGGAGATTGGCCACAATAGATCGGATAAAAGAAAGAAAACATCTCGACGACAGTCCAATTTTTTCTATTCTCTCGATCAGTCGAGAGAAGGACAGCTTCGATGAGCCGCCTGGCCAATGTCGGATTAGCCAAAGCTGACTCACCCTTAGAGATTCGAATGTCGACAAGAGTTGGAAGGCCTGCAGATGATCCGTCATCAACTGAAGTCGCTGGCGTCTTCCCCCGATCTCCAATCGATAGTCCCGCTCTCTAGAACGTCGGAAAGTCAGAGCTTGACTGTGCCCGAGAATGTTCCGCTGGAGGAACAACTGACACAGCCGCAGATTGATTGGATTCGGCCATAACTCCCACCCTTGTCTGAACCTCTGCTGATGGAGCTGTCGATGGTACTGCTGCAGCTTCGTTGTCTCCTGCCATCCCACCTTCAACAAATGGCACCTCAAGAAGCATTGTCGGGGCCGACAACGCCAAAACTGGCTCGAAAATCATCTCCGATGGAATGTCGGATTCCCTCATCAGTACAGATGGAGTGGCATCTCGACTCTTCTTCGACGGTCGGGAGGGCCCAGCTTCAGCTACTGCCTTTTTCTTGACAGCGTGCGAGCGAATATCAGCAAACGACACTCGTGTCCTCGGCTACATGGCTGCAATCAAAACAAAGCAATCAGTATAAAATTCAGAAACAGACACGAAAATAAAAGTGACCGACTGTTTTATACCTAAAGAAGTGATCGAACTAAGTCTGACATCATAGAGAGCTTGTTCGGTCATCAGCTCTCGTTGCGATGGAACGGCCATATTTTTCAGTCTGATGAAATTTTTTCGATCATCGACCTCCACCTGACTGTTCTCATTGGGGTCAGTCCTTGGATCATCCCAACACGAAGGAAAGCTCCAGGGAGAAGATGAAAAAATGAAGAAAAATTAGTTCTTCCATCCATGAATAGATGATGGAAGATCGAAAATGAAAAAAAGATCTTTTCTTAGATTGAAGAACCATCAACCCTTGGCCTTCGGATGAGGACGAAGGATAAAGAAAGATCAAAAAAGAGAAGAACGAGGAACAGTCGGTATAAGATGACACAACAGGGCAAAACTGATAATCAACCAGATAGAATTCAGAGCCAGCTGAGCAAGACATATGCCATAGTAGTCAAGAAGATTCCAGACGAACTCCAAAATCGAGAATCGAAGACCGACCCAAAGGTCTTCGACATAAATTGCAACTTAGTCGGAAGGAGGAGAATTCATCCGACCATTCGAGTCAGGAGCGAAAAGTTGATACTGCTCCAGGATACGGTATTGTTCCTGGAGCCGTTCAACGTTAGGCCCAGATAAGGAAGAAGCTTTCATTTTCAGACTCGAAGGAGAGTCATCAGTCGGATTCTCCGACCAACTATCTCGAGAAGAAAAAGCTTTTCTATTAGCCATGGAAAATGAAGAACTAAGAAAAGAAAGAAGAAAAATCCTAAGAGGAAGAAAACCCAAGGAAGAAGATAAGAAAACTCAACCTGAAATCAGAGATGGCGCAAGGGACAAATCGCAAGAGCAACCAACAGAACCTTCCACTGCAGAGGATGGTGACAAATGCAAAGTAAAAGTCTGACTAAAAGCGACTATATATATATATATGATCCCTTAACAGTCAGGATGAAATCGATCAAATCTGGATTTCATTAGATTACGACATATGATAACATCTAGACCGATCATTGGTCAGACGGTTTGATGCACCTACTTCCGATCGTGCCACCCACTGTTATCTGCATGAATAGCTCAGAGCCAATAATGTTTTGACACGTGGCCAAAATATACTAGTCAGAATCAAATCATCTGGCATCGAATTATCTTTCTGAAATGACAGTTCAATAATGATTTCACAACTATCGAAACAGCAAAATAGTCGGAGATCTCTCGTATTCCAAAAACTCATTAATATCAGCAGTCGAGTCGGGGCTCGAGACAACACGTGATAACTCTTTTCGTCTAACGTGATAGACCACGTGATGATATACACGTCAGACCACCTTGAACTTGAGAATGGGAGGCAACTGTTGGGACTATTCAACCGACCTCCGACTCTGACTCTACATCGACCTTATGAACACAATACTTCGACTAATAATCAGTTAACCGACCGACAGTCGGCTATTATCAACCAACAACGGACAATCACGATGATTCAGTTAATATCCGACTGATGATCATCGATATATCAGAGTCATCGTCCGATGCTCATTCGAATCTTTACGACTACCGACCTACTACTATTACCGACATATAGTCGACTTATCTTCCTACGATTACATAAAATCGAAATATGCAGAACTTACACATATAACCGTTATAAACGATTATCGACTATGTGTCATGATCATTAGTGGGCATAAACAGTCCATTAACTCCATAATTATGCTCCGATAATTTAGCGCCATAAAAAGCGGGACCACATGCTCGACGGTTACATTAGAATCATTTATAAAAGGGAGGTAAATGAACAGCATAGGTAAGACAATTCTGGGTTGAAACTCTGTCATTCAAATATTCTTTATCTGCTGTTCATCGCTCCTCACTGACTTAAGCATCGGAGGATCTCCGTCGAATACAATTCTGATCTGTGAGGACTTTGTTTTGCAGGTGCTCTTCACCGGCGATAAGCGACAGAAAATTGACCGCAACACAATCTTATCTATATATTATTACTATAAAACTAGAGCATTGATCTTCTATGAAGCATACTCGGTGATGCAATGTTATATCGCAGAATGCTTTAGGGTATCGGTATATATCAATAGTGATGCACCACATACATAAGGCTATCTTGTTGATAGTTATCTATTTTTTGATGGTGGTCATTAAATATCATACAATATTCGAGTGAAAGTCATGCATCATAAAAGATTCTATATCATAAAACTAACTCAATCTCTATTTTTTAGATACCGATATTTTAAGATTTTTCTTATTGCTTTATTATTTTATTTCAATGGTTTCGATTTCTTTTCTGTTGTTTAGTTAGGGCGTGAGCCATTATGCCTCAGTTTTGTTGGAAATCTCTCTCTCTCCCCCGGAAATTTTGGGCCGGAAAGTCTGTTGATCTGGCTATCATTGAATACTTATGCGAAACAGCAATAACTACTAAGGTCCCAGTATTTGTTGAATTCTTTGACAAGGACAGGGTAAATTGATGCGCTGCTATTGACTCCGAGGCTGCCAAAATACCACCTACTTCCACTGGAAACCATAACTACGCTGGGCATCTCTGGATGGATAACAAGGGTTGAGGTTCGCTCCTCGAGGTTTGAATTTAGTACGGCCCTACGAGGTCACTTCAGTGTTCTTGATGACAGGTGAACTAAATGATCCCTATGCGATAAGAAGTTTCTTGAGGGCCGCCATAGCTTTCCAGGCAATTAATATTGTTTTTTAACTAAAAAATATGAGAGTTGGAGGAAAGACGATCCAGCGCACTTTTTCTTCTTCTTCACCTTCTTCTTTAACATCGTCGTAAAACTCTAAATATTATTAAAAAAATATTTGATTTGAATAAATAGATGGTCTCTTTTTCACTATATAAACAAATTCAATGGATAAATATATCACTCTAGTATTATCAAGAGTTAACAGATCAAATGTTATTTTCAGACATTGCATCGAAACTGTCAAAATATATTTCATTAGACAATCATTTGAAGATAATATTTTTAATCATAGAGATATTAGACATTTTCACAGGTGACTCGTGAACCAACGTCTTGTTTATCTCCATGCGGGTGGAATGTAAAAGTTTCGCAAAGAATTAAGAGATATCTTGGTCGGGAACCAAAATAACAATGTCTACTAATTTTGGAGCATCGGTTTTGATATTTATACACTTAAAAATGATAAAATAAAGATGGCAACATCTTGTAATATTTATACATTTAAAAACTTATCTAAGGTATAAAATAAGGATGGCAACATCTTGGCTACCGTACTAATATGGTTTTGGCCCCTATTTTCACGTTATAACAATGAATAAGGACCGCCATTTTAAAATCTCTAACACGCATATTAATAAGTTCATAATATGTATACAAACTGATTATTAGTACAGATCTTCATGGAACTAAAAAGACTAATTCGAAAGGTTTATCCATAAGCCATGACTATGATTAATCCATAAGGGAGGTACTGGTAATGGATCCGCCGTATTTACCAACATATTGAAGCCAAATGTCGATGCTGTCTACCATAGGCATTTATAGAAAACTTTATATGGAGTTGCAGATTATACTTTTATAGGAGTTTTTTTTTTAAGAAAATGATAAATTTTTATCTTCTAAATTTTATTTGTTTGATAGCTTTAGAATATCTCTTAATTGATGCTTCTATCCATGGAGTTATTTTTTCGAAGAAAACATCGATTTTCGAACAAATATAATATTTTTGAAATATTATATTTTTTAACATCTAGATAGAGTTGTTGTGGGATCTTACCATCTCAGTCAATATCTTTGGGATTCATGCACAGGAGCTATTGAGTTGACAAATATACCGATATGAGCCTTGATTGTCGACCTCATCAAGAGGTCGGGCTTATTTTAAGAACGACCTCATCAGAAGGCCGACCTCATCAAAAGCTGAAGTCATCAGAAAGCCGATCTCATCGAGAATCAGGAGGTTGAGCTCATCAGGAGGCCGACCTCATCAGAAGGCTGACTTCACCAGAAAGCTGAAGGCGATCTCATCAGGAAGCCGACCTCATCAGCGGGCTGACAGCTGTGCTCATTAGATTTTCTCATCATCCTTTGGACACGTGGCAGCAGATTGTTATCTGAAGTACCTGTTCTCTCATGTTACATCGGCCTCTAGTCAATCTGACTCTTCAGTATTATCTGCTAAGTCAGCTGTCTAGAACTGTTAGTAAGAAAGACACTCACATCAGTTATCCTCTGATCTCCTTCACCTTACGTCAATTTTTGACCGACATGATTACTGACACTCAAAAGCATAACACCCAATTCAAATATTTACTGATATCAGTTATTCCACATCAATCTCTTACCGACATGATATCAGATATATGGACTGTTATCTAACAGCTATCATCCAGCTCAGTCATAATTGCCTTCCAGTTGTATTTCAGCTCATTTACCATATGAGCAGCTGCCTCATGATCTCTACACAACTTGTCATTCTGTTACAATAACCCAACGGTCTAACAGATCTCCAACGACCTAACAATCTTTTTTTAAGGCCTAAGCAAGCTCCCTCTATAAAAAAGAGATAAGGTGCTCTCCAGAATGTAAGTCCAAGCTAAGTTTGAACTCACAGAGACAAAATCTGCTAAATTTCTTTAAAAAAATCAGAGTTCTCTTTACTTTTCTCCACTCAAATTCTTACTTCTTGCTTTCTATTTCTCCATTTTTACTATCTCTTCTCAAGGCCCTGGCTAACTTAAGCATCAGAGGATTCTAAATCGGAGGGCATCTCATGATTTTGGGACTTCTTTTGTAGGTTTCGCTCATGATTCAGGTCGGCGCAATTCTTAGCTCTCCAATTCGATTTAGCACCGACCTCATATCCGGAGACTTGCAGCAACAAAAGTCTTCTCCGAATCCAGCTGTTTTAAAATTATCTGATTCCACTCTCTTTTTTATCATTGATACTTTATCTTTTAAGAGACCCTTTTTTTTTTTTTTTTTATTCTAAGATAGAGAATCTTTCTTTCTCTTTTTTTTTTTACTATTTTATTTTTTTTAGATATTTAACGAAGACAATTAGATCAAGCTTCTCAAGTGATCGTGCTCGTTAGAGAAAGATCGGACCGAATCAGAATGTTATATCTCAGAGACACGATCAAAGCAAATACATACATAAGAGAGTGAATCATGTTCTTAGGATAATATTCTCATATACCTTGATCTAGACAAACTATTTGCAATCTTCAAATTATTTTTAGTTTATTTCTTTATAATCTTGATTGAATATCATTATAACAGCAACATATTAATTTTCAGATAGATTTATTTCTAACAACCTGTTTCTACGTTATCTATTTGGTGGACTCTCGGGCTTGGGTAGCTTTTTAGCATAGCACCGGATGTCCCGAAGGCCGGCACACATTTTCTTTTCATGAAAATATATAGTTATCGGAACCAACAAAATTGTGAGCACCAAGTCACAAGAAATTTTTGCTCAACTAACTCTTGATGCGGAGATGTTTAAAAGGTATTTGGTTGAGAGGAATTAAGACTTAGAATGAAAATAGAAATTGATGGCTCTCATTCCAACCATTTGGTTGGAAGGAGTTTCATTCCGATTCTGATTTTTAGTAGAATAAAAATAGTTCAATTCTTCTAAAATCTAATCTCAACTGTCTTTTAAGTATTCAAATCTTCATTTCAATTTTGATTATGATTCCGATTATGATCACAAACCAAATACTTCAAGAGATATAGTCATTTCAATATTCATTTAAATCTATTCTTATTTCGATTTCAATTCTAATTTCCATCGTAAATCAAATACCTCCTACTAGCATATGCATCTGTGAAACAAAAGTTATGGCGTGCTCTTTTTCTTGGTTATGAACTGTGTCTTTTGTGCACTGGCTTGAACAAAGCCAAATAATCTGTCGTGTGATTCCCGGCCGCTCAAAGGCCTATTAAGTTGGCCCATTTATGTGATCAGATGTAAATGCTAGGACCTAAATGCAGCATTAGATCAATTACAATTTAAACATGGTGATCCAAGTCAGCCACATTTCACTCAAACTGAAATCAATAAGAATTTGGGGGGTGCTTGGTTCGCAATTGGAATCAAAATCAGAATCAGAATGGAAATGGATTAAAATCGAAATTGAAATAGCTAAATCATTCGAAGTGTTTGATTTGTAATTGGAATCGGAATCGGAATCGAAATGGGTGATTTTCATTGTTATTATTTGGTTTGTACAAAGATAGAAATCGGAGACAACTCAAATTTTTATTTTTATTCTAAACTAAAATTTTTAAAAATTAATTATTTTAAAAACTGATATTAAATAAAAATTAGACATAACAATAATATCTTTATTTTTTTAAAAAAATTATCATTAAAAAAATGTAGATAGCAAATATTATTTTATCATGAAAATATTATATATATAAACCAGTTTCGGACCAACACCCCACACAAAACCCAACCACACCCCCCCCGGCCCTGGCCTTGCTGCTCGCACCCCATGGTCCCTCCTCTCCCCTGGTGCCGCATCTGTCACCTTTCTACTATTCTTTTCTCCGACGTCTTCTTCCTCTCCTCTTCCTCCTCTAGTTGTCGAAACCCTCGCTTGATCTATCGATTGATGGATGTGGCGGCACTGTTGCGCATCGGACTCGTCGGACTGGTGGTGATGGGCCCAAACCTAGCCCTCAATGTCGTCAAGAAGGGTTTTCTGATCTTCATCTACAACCGCACTGCCTCCAAGATCGACGAGACCGTTGGTCGCGTAGCAGCAGAGGGTGGCTCCCCCTCTCCGACCATCACTCCTACGCTTTCGTCCTCTCCATCACTCTCTCTCACACCATCATCAACCTTGTCAAGGCCGGCACCCTCGTTGACCAGACCATCGCCACCCTCTCCGAGTTCATGGACCCCGGTGACTCCATCATCGACGATGGCAATGAGTGGTATGAGAGCACTGAGCACCACCTCTGCGATGCCGTCGCCCACAGCCTCCTCTACCTCGGCATGAGTGTCTCCCAGCTGGGAGATCGCCACCCCCACAATACCTTTTGAAGGCGAGGACCTCGGAGGAGGAAGGGGAGCAGACAAGGATGATGATTTTTTTTTTTAATCTTATTCCACTGGAATGTGATTTTGACTCCATTAGATGAATCCGGATTGGATTATGAAAGAAATAGATCATTCTCATTCCTCTTTAGAATGAGAATCGGAATGGAACTCCTCTCAACCAAATAGTTGGAATGGGAGTCATCCATTTCGATTTCCATTCCAGATCTTAATTATCCCAACCAAACACCCCCTTGTTGTCTAGGTTTCTTCTCAAGGCAGACTTTGGATTGGTCTTGGACCAAGCCCCTCCAACTTATAGGCATGATTTTATGCAGATCTATGCAGATATATATTTATCATGAAATCAATTGTGCAACAAAATGATCTTAAAAATTTATAAAGGATAAAAAATGTAGATAATGTCCTTTGACTAGTTGCTTTTTTTTTTTTTTTTTGATTCTAGATTGTTACAAATAAAGATAGCAATTTATGATTTGACTCATCAACTCAGCCCGCAATCAATCCACTTTAAGCAAGTTTCGGTTTGTTATAAATGGATTTGGATCGTTACTGTGTCATGTTATAACTATTTATTAAATAGATCAAGTTCGAATTTAGACCTTTAATTTATTTTAATCCATATAATAATTAGATTGAGTTGTGACATGATCTGTTTAATTTATTTAAGAATTATTTAACCTGCTTGAAATTTACTTAGCCTATTTTTGTCTCCTTTAACCTAATCTGCTTGATCTATTTAACCCATTTAAACTTACTTAACATAATAAAAGCCTACTCCACATGTTTCACTCATTTAACTGGATTCAACTTATTCAATAAATAGATCATGCCAGTAGAATCATATTGCCCATTTAATAAATCAAGTTCAAATTTGAATGTTTCCATGTTTACTAAACAAGTCAGATTCATATTTCAATTTTTAGCCCGGCCACCATTAGACTTGACTATATCTAACTCAACCTAATTTGATTGCCATTCTTAATTACAAAAGATATCGGAACAAACCTAAACCATGGTCCATATAAACTAGGGGACACTATAATAGGAAATTATTTGGATTGATCACATGCCAATTGTGGTGTTTGTATTAAATTTGGCTGGATTTGAATCCTTGGGCTAGTAAATATGTTAGGATTTGAATAGGAGGAGTATGTGAAGACTGCACCAGCATATATTTTTTTTCCATTATACATGCACCAGCATGTTTAGACTTGCTTCAATTGTATGCTCAGATGATCTTTGATCCTTATACCTGGTCCATAAATTCAAGAAATCTAAAGATTACTTTCTAGTTTCTACTAAAGCTGGAAGTGGGACCAGGTTTGCCCGAGGCCCATCAGGTTGGACCAACTATGGTGAGGCTACGGGCTAGGTCCGAGGGAGTTCGAATTGTGTTAGGCTTTGATACAGTCTCAGGCCGGCCCGAGCTAGTCCACGCTCGAAACTGAGCCCAAAGTCAGGGCCGGAGGCAGCTTGGAATCAACGCCTAGAAAAGCGTGAGTCCGCACCCTTGTGCGCTGTAAGGTGGTCTGGGTTCCGGCCCCATGTGAGCGATCGCGTGAGGGGCGCAGCGGCTCGAATGAAAAGCCGGACTTTTCCCTCATCGATGGTCGCCACTGCTACCCTATATCGCACCCGAATCCTCCCTCCGGAGTATCGTCTTCTCCATCTCCGAGGCCAGCAGCGGCAGCGACGAGGCTGTGGGTCGGCGGACCGCCCTTAAGGAATCAGCATTCGCCTGACCGTTCTGCTGCGGGCCTCTCCAAGATCTCGCCTCTCTCGCCTCCGCCTCCGGCCACGGTCTCTTCATCCCCTTCCTCATGTGCCTCTTCGGCACCGCCTAGTCCTGCACTTCCTCTATTTCGAGAGCTGGGCCACCGGTCATCTCACAGACCTCCTCTCTGCCACCTAGCCCGCTGCCGCTTCCACCGACCCTAATCCCCCGATCCCCTGCCCAAGAACCCTAATCTCTCGATCCTGCCTCAGCCCGCCGCCTCCTCTCCAAGGTGATAGACAAGTTGCCCAAACGGGCCAATTCGGGTCCCGGGTCTGGAGCGGGTTTAGGTCTTGATTCTGCTAAAATTTTTGGAGCCTACCCGGCTCCAACTCCACCGTTTGCTTAACCAGGTTGCATCCTGGACTCCCGGATCATCAATGGTTAAGTATGGCAAGTTTATTAATTATTTTGAGTCATTAATGATAATTTGGTCCTTTTTATATTGTTCTCCAAATTTTACATGCATGTTAAGCGTGGAAGTTTATTAATATTCCTTGATAAATTGGATGGATGCTTAGAAAAAACCTCTTCCACTGTTTTTCTTACCAAATGTTTTTTTTTTCTCTCTCTCTCTCTCTAGCTGGGAACTAACGAAGTCCACTGTACTAATATTTTTACCGTCATTTGCTATTGGTCTGTGTCATGCGTAGAGACTCGTTATTGGATCATCCAACTTCTAACCTTCAACTGAAGTTTATCCTTCTTTTTATAAAAAAAATAAACTTTTCTTTCAACATTTTGTTTCGTCGACTCTTTCAGACTGTGATCCGGAGGAATACATATGCCTTTCGGGACTTTACTGGACCTAAGTCCGAACAAACATTCATGCCCATCAGGGATTTATCAGACTAAAATCTGGATAAACGTTCATGCCCTTCGGGGCTCTATCGGACTAGAATCCAGATTAAGATATCGTGCTCTATGGGGTTTTATCAGACTGAAATCCAAATAAACATTCATGTCCTTCGGAGCTCTACCGAATTGAAATCCAAATTAAGATATCTTGCCCTATGAGGTTTTATCGGACTGGAATTTGGATTAGGATATTGTACCCTATAAAGCTTTATCGAAATCTGGATAAATATTCATGCCCTTCGAAGCTCTACTAAACTAAAATCTAGATTAAGATATCATACCCTACAAAACTTTACCGAACTAGAATCCAGATAAATATTTATGCCCTTCGAGGCTTTACCAGACTGAAATTCAGATTATCATTCATGCCCTTCGGGGATATAACGGATTGAAATCCAGATTAGGATATCATACCCTATGAGGCTTTATCATATTGAAATCTAGATAAACATTCATGCCTTTCGGGGCTCTACCAGATTGAAATCTGGATTAAAATATCATACCCTACGGGGCTTTATCGGATTGAAATCCGAATTGATATATCGTACCCTATTGGATTTTATCGAACTGAAATCCGGATTGATATATCATACCCTACTAGGCTGTACCAATTTAAGGATCGAATTTCGATACATGGAAGAACATGATGTACAAGAAAAGAGCTCGTTAGAATATTTTCATGATAATATTTTTTAAGATTTTCGGAATTTCAAGTACAGAAAATAACAGATCCGTCTAAATTCTTAATTCTATAAGCCCTCAGGCAAACTACATTAGTGACTCGATAAGGCCCTTCCCAGTTGGGAGCTAATTTATCTTGCTCTGTATGCTTTGAAACTTTAGCTCGTCTCAGGATGAGGTCACTCTTCTGAAATGACTTCAGCTTCATCCGGGCATTGTAATACTTAGCGATCCTCTGCTTATAGATCGTCATTCTGATATGGACTTGTTCTCTTATCTCATCGAGAAGATACAGATCGGTCCTCAATCGGTCAGAATTAATTGTCTCGTAAAAATTTCTGACTCTATCAGATAATAAGCCAATCTCTACTGAGATCATAGCTTCAGTCCCATAAGTAAGCCTGAAAAAAATTTCTTCTATCAGAATCTGATGTGTAGTTTGGTATGCCCATAATACACTCTACAGCTCTTCAGCCCATAAATTTTTAGCATCAGTGAGCTTTATCTTCAAACCATAAAGGATAGTCTATTGGTTACTTCAGCCTCACCATTCGACTGTGGATGCCCAACAGAAGTGAGTCGGTGATCAATATGAAACTTGGAGCAGAATTCATTAAATTTGGGATTATCAAACAGCTGACCATAATCAGTGATGATGATCCGAGATAAACCAAATCAGCATATTATAGTTTTTAGATAAAATCTTGCATTTTTTCTTTGAGATCTGGGCTAAAGATTCTGCTTCCACCTATTTTGTAAAATAGTCAATGGCTACCATCAAAAATTTTCTTTGATCTGCCGCCACTGAGAAAGGCCCCAGTATATCCATCCCACAAATTGCAAAAGGCCAAGAGGCAGTAATAAAAATAAGCTCAGCAGTAGGTTGATGTAAGACATTAGCATATCTTTAGCATTGGTCGCATTTGTTGACAAGATCAGCTGCATCTTTTTGAATAGTTGGCCAATAGTAATCCTGTCGGATTACTTTATAAACAAGCGACCTGCCCTTCAGATGGTTTTCATATATACCTTCATGCACTTCTCGAAGTGCGTAATCAGCTTCATATGGTGTCAAGCAATGAAGTAAAGGAAGAGAATAAGACTTTTTATATAAATAATCTTCTTGGAAAATATACCATGGAGCTTGTCTTTTAATGCTTCTGGCTTTGATCGGATCATTGGGTGGGATTTTTTTAGATATATAATCCAAGAGGAGATCAATCCAACTCAGCTCATGACCGACCTAAAATATGGAGAGTACTTCAATACTAGGCTTGTCCAACTATTCAATCAATATTTTTTGATTCAATTCGAAAAATCCAAAGTGACGAGATGCGATAGAGCATCAGCCCGGACATTTTTGATCTAAAAATTTGGAATACTTCAAGCTTCTCAAAATTTTCAAATAACTTTTTGACACTCTATAGATAACGGGCCATCATGAAATCTTTGGCTTCAACTTGACCTCGGATTTAGCCGACTATAAGTTGTGAGTCTGTGAAAATCTTTAATTTTCTGATCCCGAGCTCTTTCGTCATCTTGAGATCCGCCGTTAGGACTTCATATTCAGCACCATTATTAGAAGTGTTAAAATTGAATCTTAGGGCCTGCTCAGTTACGAACCCTTCAGGACTAGCCAGAATCAAACCGGTGCCACTTTCTTAAAAATTTGAAGCTCCATCTACGTGAAGAATCCAAAATGAATCATCACTTTTAGGACTTGCCGGAATTGACCCATCATCTGAGTCAGTATATTCTGTGATAAAATCAACTAATACCTGGCCTTGAACTATAGTTCGAGGTCGGTAGTAGATATCAAATTCACTAAGTTCAATGGTCCATTTGGTGATCTGACCTAAAGTATCAACTCTTTGTAAAATCGATCTGAGTGGCTGATCTGTCAATACCACCACAGTATGAGCTTGAAAATAAGACCTGAGTCTCCAGACTGCTACGATCAAAGCATATATCATTTTTTCAACCTTTTTATTTCGGATTTATGTGTCCTACAATAGTTTGCTGATATAGTAGATAGATCTCTGAATTCTCTTTTCTCTCCGAATAAGATCCGAGCTGACTGCAAAAGGTGAGATGGAAATATATATGTATAGTTCTTCATGTTCGACCGACTTGAAAAGAAGAGGTGGAGAGACAAGATACTTTTTCAAATCTTTAAAAACAGTCTGACATTCTTCTATCCAGCAAAAATTTTTGATATTTCTCAATACTTTAAAGAATGGAAGGCATCTTTTTGCTGATTTGAAAACAAATCGACGGAGGACTGCTACTCGTCTGGTGAGCTGCAGGATTTTTTTAATAGAAATCGGACATTTCATTTTTAATAAAGCTCTAATCTTTTCAGGGTTAGCTTCTATCCCTCTTTGATTAATGAGAAAGTCAAAGAACTTACCTAAACCAACTCCAAAAGCACATTTATTGGGATTAAGCTTCATCTAATGTCTTTTAAGTTCTTCAAATGATTCCTTCAAGTCGGTAATATGTCGATCCTTCTTAGTGCTCTTTACTATCATGTCATCAACATAGACCTTCATATTTCGATCAATTTATTGCTTGAAAATTTTATTGATAAGATGCAAGAATGTAGCACCTGTATTTTTAAGATCAAAAGACATCATCTTGTAACAATACAAACCAACCTCTTTTGGTGATAAAGATAGTATTTTCTTCATCTTTTGGAGCCATTTGCATTTGATTATAGCCAGAGAAAGTATTCATAAAGCTGAGAAGTTTGTGACCAGAGGTAGCATCTACAAGCTGATTAATTCTCGACAGAAAAAAACTATCCTTCGGATAAGCATTATTGAGATCTTTGTAGTCAATGCATATCCTCCATTTGCCATTAACCTTCTTGACCATAACAATATCGGCTATCCACTTCGGATAATGAGCTTCCTTGATGAATCTTATTTTTAAAAGCTTGTCAACTTCCTCACCAATAGCTTTCTAGCTTTTCGAGGTGAAACTTTTCTTCTTTTGTTGAACCGACTTAAAATTTGAATCTATATTGAGTTTATGAATAATCATATCAGTTGGGATGTCAGGCATATCAGAAATCGATCAAGCAAGGACATCAACATTTGCTCGTAGAAACTTAATCAGTCTCTCTCTTAAGTCAGATTTAAGATTCACATCGGTCTGGACTATTTTTCCTGGATCATCTCCCAAAAGAATGGCTTCAAGCTTTTCTACCGGTTCGCCTTGGATTTTTTCGACCTTGTCCAGTGCGTCTGGTATATCAACTGGCACAGTTTCTGCTGGTTGGTTCATTTTAGCATAAATCATAAAATACTATCGAGCTATCGTCTGATCGTCATGCATTTCACCAACTCCTTTCTTAGTCAGAAAATGCACCAATAGATGATAAGTAAAAACAATGGCCCTAAGAGCATTAAGACCAGGTCAATCGAAGATAGTATTATAAACAGATGAAACTCTGACTATCAGAAAAATGAGCTGTACTGTTGACTGTCTTGGTTCTTGTCCCGTAATAACTGATAGAGTAATTTCTTCTTCAGCTATCATTGAATTTTCTGAGAACCTGACGAGGGAAGTACTAATCCGCCTAAGCTATCCGATCAGATTCATTTTTGTGAAAGCATCATAGAACAATACATCGACAGAACTTTCATTATCAACAAGAATTTCTTTTACATCATATTTTACTATCGTTATAGAGACGATGATAGTATCATTATAAGGGGTTTGAATCTTCTTTACATCATTTTTAGAAAAAAAATAATAGCTTCAGTTCTCTGCCTCTTGGGGGATGGGTCATCAGTGCCAGGCAGAATGCTAGATATCATATTGATAATACCAGTAGTTGGTCAGTTGTGATCATCAGAAGTTCCTTTTACTAGAGGTCTGTATTTTTCAGATTTGATCGGTCTAACATATTTATCGAGATAGCCCCAGCGCACTAGGATTTCTATCTCATCTCGCAGCTATCTGCATTCTTTGGTGCTGTGGTCATGATCTCTATGGAAGCGGTAATACTTTCGTTTGTCTCTTTTCTCTGATGGGGCTCTCAAAGGATCAAGCCTTCGGAGATATCTCTCCCCTTCAATTTTCATCAGAATCTAAGCTCGAAGAGCGAATAGAGGGGCATATGAATTAAAACACTAAGATGGGTTTCTTGACCTCAAATTTCTTTTCAGGATTGATTTGAATTTTTAGCCTGCTCATCATTCTCCTTTGGCTGTTTCTTTCCATTCTTATCCTTCTTCGCCTATCTTAAGATAGCCTCTTCTTTTTTAGCTTGGGCGTATTTACGTACCCGATCGAGTATTTCATCATAGGTATCCGAAAAATTTTTATTCAAAAAAAAAATCAGACAGTTGCTCCAGAGTCTGCTTTTCAAAGCAGATATGGTAATTAATTCATTAAAATATTTCATCTCTAAGATGGCCGTATTGAAACAAACCACGTACTTCTGGAGATCTTCTCCTTCCTGCTGCCAAACAGAGAAGAGACTATCCACATACCTTAAATGAGATCTATTAGTGCCAAAATAAATGATAAATAACCTCCCAAGCTGCTCAAAAGAAGAGATGGACTCCTGTGAGAGTCTAGAAAATCAAACCCTCGCTGCCTTCTTGAGGGTTGCAGAAAAAGCAATGCGTAATAGGGCATCAAAAGCCCCTTGCAAAATCATGAGGGTCCTGTAGCCCTCAACATGATCCATTGGATGGCGAGCATCTTGAATCGGTTCGAAACAGGTTCACTCAAAATTTCATGAGAGAAAGGAGATCGAAGATTGAAACTATATTTATTATGAGATCGACCCCCTATCTGAAGCTCCATCATACGCCTTTCAAAATCCAGGACCTTGTGCTCCAGGTCATCTCCTTTTTGAACTTTCAGAGTGTCACGCCCCGAACCCAACACCTGGGTCGGATACGTGATGGCCGCACACTCCTTAGAGCAAGCCCTAAAGAATATGCAAGGTCAAATTAAATCATTACAACCTTATCAACCATAATATTTAATTTCAATAATGATTCATAAACTTGCATAATTACAATTAATATTTCTTCAATCCTCTGATCAGGTATCAATGGTACTCTATCTATGCATCCGCTCACTCACAAATCCATACCATAGCCAACCATGAACATCTTGTAACTCTGAGAAGAAAAGAAAAATGAAGAAGTGTGAGCTTTACAGCCCAGTAAGAATTTCCATATCACACCAATATAATAATATAATCTGAAAATAATGATAGGCAATATCACATAAAAACCGATGTTCACTGTCCAGAATACTGCAAACATTTATTGATTATCTGTTTATCAAAAGAGATGCATCATCATATGTTAAATAAGTGAAACAATTTTATTCAACGATTGTTTCATGTCTTATCTTTCCATTTTCTTCTATTATCACATCATCTGTAATCCTTTTCTTTTTGGCTTTAGCTTTAGCTTTGGCTTTGGCTTTGGCTTTGGCTTTGGACTACCAGGATCATGCGACGATCTTTTATTCGGATCGATTTCTGTGATCTTCCTCGGATCGAAATATTCATAATCTTTCTCGGATCAAAGTGGCCATGATCTTTCTTGGATCAAATCATTCATGATCTTTCTCGGATCAGATTCTTCATGATCTTTCTCGGATCATATTCTTCCACACATAAGCCTGTGGGGGCTGTCCCAGGCATAAGCTCCTGGCAAGTTATTCCACATGACAAGGCCAGTCCAAACCATATTTCTCTTTCTTTTTATTTTCATGAAATTATGATATTTAACTTCATTAATCAATTCATCTTTTGCAGTGTAATAAATATGTCATACACATAATCATGCCATCAATCGCTGATACATTTGTATTGATATAGCATACTCATGCTCAAAATCACATAAATAAATAACAATATCTCAGATATAATAAATTCATCGATCTCAAATCCAATGATGCAAAATCAATGAAATAAAATCAATGGTAAAATAACATATATAATGATGATCATGTACAGAAATTCTTACCTTTACCGGTGACTGATCCAAGCACAGAAATCAATGTTCTTTTTTTTTTGACTTATGAATTTCTTTAACAAAATATTCCACTCGATATTATATGCAGACAATCATCTCTTCATAACCCTGATCAAATATAAAAATCATATATAGAGAAAATTATCGATAATCGATCTTAATAACACAAATCGAGGACCTCTCTTAGGATTAATCAAAATTAGGATTTATCTAAGTATCTGGATCCTCTACTGATCCATAAGACTTTTAGAGAGAGAAAATCCATGAAGAGAGAGAAAATTCTAGAGAGAGAAAGTAGAGAGAGAAAGTGAAGAGAGAATCTTTGTATCCTTTCGATGAGGCAATCATGGTCGAGATCATCAGAGGTCCTATCAGAGTGACTCAATATGAATCAAGTGTTACAAATTTTGAATAGGATCGAACTGGGATCAGATCTACCGCACGAATTTCGGAGCAACCTCAGATCATCTTATTTTCATCTCAATTTTATCCTAGGGTCCGTGATGAAATCAGAGAGAGAGGAAGACTCTAGAGAGATAAAATCCATAAAAAGAGAGAAAGATCTAGAGAGAGAAAATAGAGAGAGAATCTAGAGAGAGAAATTGGAGAGAGAAGGTAGAGAGAGGAGAGAGAGAAAATTTTTCTCTCTTCTTCTTCTTTTTATTTTATTTTATTTTTATTTTTATTTTTCTCTTTCTCTTTTTCTTTTTTTTTCTTTTTCTTTTTCCTTTTTCTTTTCTTTTTCTTTTTCCTTTTTCTTTTCTTTTCTTTTCTTCTTCTTCTTCTTTTCTTCTTCTTCCTTCTTCTTTTCTTCCCGCGGCCTCCCTTGGCTGAAACAGGGGAAGACCGTGAGGTCCCCCCCTCGGTGGCTCGGGCTCCGACGGCTTGGCCGGAGATCCGGCAACGACGGCGATGGGGTTCGGCCGGCAGCGAAGAGGAGAACGACGGCAAAAACAAGAAAAAATTCAGAAAATAGGGGATCCTTTTGCGACTGGTTTTCGGCAAAGACGGTGGCCGACGGCGGGGCTTTGGGCTAGGGAAGAAAGGGAAGAGGGAGAGGGAAAAGGGGAGGGGCTTACCTCGAGCTCCGGCAATGTCGTCAGCTTCAATTTCCGGCGAGCACAAGTACGGGAGACCTTGACTTCAACCGGAGAAAACAAGGAGAAAGGAGAGAGAGGACCGGTGATCACTATGGGTTGTTTAGGAGGGGGAGATGGGGTTTTATAGAGGAGGAATCCATTTTTTACTTGGATTCCTCTCTCCTTTTCACGGTGGGAAGAAGACTCTCAACGGGAGTCTTCTTCCTCCCGATTCCTCTGTTTTCCTCTCTTTTTTTTTTTTTTTGTGGGCTGTGGCTGATTCTGGACCGGGGTGTTACACAGAGTACTGAGGGCAAATTTGCTATCAGCCTCATCAATGTGGTGTTCGTCTTGATAGGCTAGTTGAGGACTATGCTGAGATAAAGCATTTGGGAGAGGAGCTTCTTTCGATGGTTGCTCCTTCCTCTTTTGAAGCTGTTGAACAGCTGCTGTCAAAGCTTGGGCTTGCTGAACAAAGAAGCTGGATTGCTGAGGATCAACAGTAATTGGTTATTGTGGTGGTGCCTTCGGTACTCCTTCTGAAGTGAAGGGAAAAGGATGTTGAGCTCTTGCTTTGACCATCTTTTCCACAAAAAAAATCAAAAAGCCCCTTCTTCTAGCACCAATCTATTGCTTCAGGACTCAAAATCTAAAGTAGAGTGAATCGATTTGAGTGAGATTGGGCCGAAGTAATTCTTGTGATCTAACGAAAACTCCTCTAATTTGCAAAACCAGTCAAAAAACTAGGTGGGGATCCTCCAGTTCTTGACTCTCCAATGCTTAAGTTAGTTTGAGCCTTGAGAATAGAAGTGGAAAAGAATGGGAAAGCAAGAGAAATTGAACGGAACTGGAGGAAAACTCAATAGGAGCCAAGAGTCTGGCTTGATTTCCTATTGACAAAGTTTTTTCTAGTTTTCATGGTTGGATTTATCGATGGAGGATCCTTGATCCTCTATTTATAGAGGGGATGATGAGGCCGTTCCAGAGTTTGTTAGGCCGTTAGGAGAGTTTGTTAGACCGTTAGAAAATCACCTGTAAATGAGCTGGCGTACAGCTGTGCATATGAGCTGGATATGAGATCGTGACCAGCTATGGTCTGGTTGAGAAAACTACTGTGGGTATTTGCAAAATAGCCAAGTTCGTCGTAATAATAGCTTACCTCGATAGAAGATCGGTGCAAAATAAGGAAGCCGTAATATTCCAGGATAGAAGACTAGGATTCAGATCGGCATATATCCGACCTGAATATTTCTGTTAGCAGAGATGTCGTTTAGAGAGTATAAGGGCATCTTTTATATAACTTGGTAAAATATTGAGCTAAATCCGATTTATAGATAAGTTGGTATGCTAGAATCTGGCACTTTAAGATTGATATCTTTTTGATTTTGTATGATAATACCACGTGTCTCGAGAACGATTTAATGCACCAATAACAAGATTTCAAATATCTTGAGAAAAGTTCGAATTTTTTTATGCACATATAATCTCTGGTGTATATTGCATGATTTTAGAATTTACTTCGATATATATCCATTTAGTCATTCTCTCCCTCTCTGTATTCCCCCATTTTTTTATTTTTTTATTTTTATTTTTAATTTTTTTGAACCAGAAGGTATTGCATATTTCTAGTGTAAGTACATCCCAAAGTATCAGCAAAGGCCAGCTCTTTAAGTTCTTGCGAGTCGGAAGGCCAAATGGTATCAGCTGAGTGATCGGCTGCTTGGTCGACCTCCTAAAAGACATGAGCGACCGCTGGCTTCTGTAATCAGAGCTCTGGACACCAAATATCCAGCAGGGGCCCGGGTACTTAAATGAACACTGATGAACTCACCACTTGAGGGTTGTCACTTCCACCAAGCTAAAAATTATCTGATAAAAGATTCATGTACCTAATATGATACCATCATTCTTCAAATGCCTTGGAATTGTTGGTTGACTTGGTTCAGTGTCATCGAGAACCAGAACTTAAAACTCCGAAAAGATGGCAGTTACTAGTCTTGTAGCTTGCTACAGATATGAAGGCTTCAACTACCAAAATCAAGGAAGACAGCAAAGTAGCAACCCACTTGAATCACCTAATTTTCTTGTAACTGCAAGTCTGGTTTGAGTCCCAGAAACGTGACATTCTTTTCCATCTAAGTTTGGTACAATTACTGCACAATTGGATCTAACTGTTATAACAAAGCCTATACCCAACACAAAAATTAGCTCTACCTAGAATTCCAAATCCCACGGAAATTGACCCAACCTAACCCTTTTGGGTCAGGGATTGAACCAAACCTAGGAAAAATCTTGGCCCTACCCCTTGGTACATATCCTTGACGTGCCTCCTCTCACTATGATAACGTTTTGGTCTGGGCGGTGGGAGCCCGCGCGCCCCGACGATCTCGTACGCCCAAGACGTTTAAATAGAAGAGAATTTTCGCCCTTCTCCCGTCTTCCCATGGTGGAGCTCAAAGAGCGGCTCCTCCCGCCCAAACCCTCGTTAGCTACCTCCACGCCGGCGGCCTCGAAATCCCAGGAACCGTCCGCCGCCGGCGCCTCGCACCGCCCCCTCTTCCAGTGCATGGACTTCCTGGGGCTCAAGAAGCGGGGGCAGGGCCTCCGGTCGTGGATCCGCGTCGACGCCGCGACTAGGAGCTCGCAGGTGATCGAAGTGGACAAGTTCACGATGATGCGGCGGTGCGACCTCCCCGCCCGCGACCTCCGCCTCCTGGACCCACTTTTCGTCTATCCCTCCACCATCCTTGGCCGGGAGAAGGCCATCGTCGTCAATCTCGAGCAGATCCGCTGCATCATCACCGCTGACGAGGTGTTCCTCCTCAACTCGCCCGACGTCTATGTCTTGCAGTACGTCGCGGAGCTCCAGCGCCGCCTTACCGCTCACTCCGGGGACGTCTTCACCGGCGGGTCCACTTCGCCGGATTACCTCCCCTTCGAGTTCCGGGCACTCGAGGTCGCACTCGAGGCCGCTTGCACCTTCCTTGATGCACAGGTGCTATCTTGAATCCTTGATTCCCTTGTTTCGCGCTTTAGACTCTAGATTTCTTTCCTTGGGAGACAACCTGAACATAAACCGAAAACTGATATATTGGTCGAAAAGTTCAAAACGAGTTTAGAGTTTGGATGGTTGATTCAACAGTGATATGGTGTGGGTCACTTTTGATTGGCCCCCCTCTTGCATGGAAAATGGATATACTATTTGTGACTGAATCAGTATTCATTAATATGGCATTGGATTGGTTTGTTATCGGATATATGGTATCGGTACCTTTGGTACTGCTCTGTTTGTGGGCATAACATAGTAATGCAGTTGCTGCAAGCAAAGCCCCCAAAAGACCGTTAAATGGATCTTGATCGATTATATAAAAGGATTTGTGAATCTACCCTAGCAAAATACTGAATAATTGCTACTCGAGAAGTTGTTGGATTGGTTTCCATGTAGTAGTTGTTGTAGATGCCTGAAGAATACTTATTTCTGGTTGATGGTGAGTATGCTTCATAATTTAGAAGTGTACACCACAGACCATCAAAGGACATGCTATGTGCATGAATATTGAAACCGAATTTCCAATAGTCCAATCCAAGGTATTGGATTGTGGTGGAAACAAGACCTTCATCACTAATCAACAGATAAATGCATGCCAACCAGCAATCCAGTATATTGACTTGATATATTATGGAACAGTCAAGATACCCATATTGACTAGAGAAAGAGTATCCTAAAGATGCATGATGGGTTGTGATTGGAAAGAGCAAATGTCTGAGTCAAAGTGGGTCATGTTCCATTGGAAGTGGATGCATCAGGAACATGAAAAAGAAAATCAAGTGAGAGCAAACTGTGGAATAATTTCAAATGCAAATGAAATTGATATGGCTGACCAGCTATGAAAGGGAAGGAATTTTGTTATTGTTATACAACTACAATATATAGACATTTTCCTTGACAGTAGGGACTTTATTTTTGCTCTCTTTTTGGTCGCTCTACTTACTCTCATATGGGCTCTTGCTTTCACTTTCATGAAGAAATTTTGTTTTTCATATTTTGAAAATGTAGTGAAAGTTTGCCGCACAAAGATGAGTGAAGAGATTTAGAAATCAAATATAGGGTCAAAGATAGGAAGATGATTTGAGATCTCTGGACCATACCTTGTGAACTTCTTTCTGCTTGTAACATTTGTATTCTTTTGTATTCACTGATGCTATGCTCCTAGCAAGATCCTTTTGCAATGTCAACTTCCTATTTTTCACTTGCTTTCCTCTAAGTCTTTCAACTAAACCGTTGGTTGAATCTCCTTGAAAATTGGGTACCACTTATTGTTGTCCATCACCCAACATTAGCTTGCTTCACACATTTTGTCCTTAAAAGACTTTGAGATAGTGAGGCTCTGAAAATTGGCAGTCTTTCCAAAAGTTAAGGGTAAACCTAGAGGTAACTCTCCTAGCCACAAAATTTTGTGGAAATTGGTCCTTTCAGAAAACAATCCTTGGACATTGTAGTGTATAAGGATCCCATATGGCAAACCAAAGAAAACATAAAACTTCATGTTTATGGGGCTTCATAACCAAATTGTGTAGTTTAAAATGCATTCCTTGGTGCACTACTGGCATGCTGGCTTAGCATTTGAAGGTTTAGATCATGCTATGCCGTGTCATTTAGTGTCAATGTTTGCATGTATTGGCACATCAACATGCTAAGTACTAGTACTCTGTTGGCTCTGTGGTAGTGCTGCATGTTTTAATACAACAGATCATGTTGTGCTGTGCTGAAATCCATTAATGGAAGAAAAGAAGCTTTACTAAGAAGTTCTTTCAACTTTTCATCTCCATTCTCAACTTTCCTCTTGCCTCTCTCTCTCTCTCTCTCTCTCTCTCTCTCTAACACTTAGTAATTGTGCGAGTGGCAAGAGGTGATTGGGTACCATTGCATTACATATAAATAGCTTTGTATTGATATCATTTGACAACATGAATGCATGTGGATTGTGTAGTTGTAGTCAAACATTGTAGCTGAGAAGGTGCTCCTCCAAACATTTATGTTATAGATAGAATAATTCATCCATGCATGGATTCCTTCGTGCATCCATAAACAGATTTCTCCTTGCTCACTTACTCTTAACAATAACCTGCAAGAGAGATCCTTTATCTATTGGGTCTATAATTCTGAATCTGAGAAGGTGCATCTCCAAACATTTATGTTATAAATAGAATAATTCATCCATGCATGGATTCCTTCATGCATCCATAAACGGATGTCTCCTTGGTTACTTACTCTTAACAATAACCTGCAAGAGAGATCCTTTATATATTGGGTCTATAATTCAGAATTATAGTATATACCACTGAAGTTCCAAGACTTTATGCTCATGTGTGACCTGCTTGTTTGTTGACCAATTACCCAATGTGTACAATAAACTGGCCCTGTGCTGAACTGCAGATAATTAAAATCTTGATTGTTATCACCACGGGTGTCAGGAGCCCATTAATCATTGCCGACAACCAGAAAATATTTGAGATATTGTATGTATCTTTTTACAAGAAAAGCAATCAATTCTTTAAATATTAAAACAGTCAATATTGAAACAATCAATGCTTTAAGTCTTTCTAATTTTTCAAGAAAATGTATTGAAACAGTCAATGTTAAATACCTTTTGACACCATATGCAAAGATGTTGTTCCCAAGTGATTTATTCTGAATGCAGTTTTGTTTCCATGTTCCCTAGTGAATGCATCCTTAATATTGCAAATGTACGCTTAAACTAGTTCAAACCAGTTCATGAGACCTGAAGTTGAATCTACACCTCTATGTTACTTAGTCTAACTCGCATCTTTTGTTTTCATATTTGACTAATTGTGGATGTGATTTATGATATTCATCTGCTGAAGTGCATAACAATTATTTATGATTCATGGCTTGCTGATATTAATATCAATATGTGCATGTCTGCATTTTGTCCCTCAATAGAAACTGAAGATGACTGTAAACTTCATTAGGCTGCTGAACTAGAAATTGAAGCATACCCTGTATTAGATGAGCTAACATCAAAGATCAGCACACTTAACTTGGAATGTGTGCGCCGATTGAAAAGCAGGCTTGTTGCATTGACTAGGAGAGTTCAAAAGGTAGACCCATAATGTCAGCGCCGCTTAGCAATTTCATATATAGCTCTCTCCCTGCTGTTTTTAATACCATTGAAGTTTTGCTTGGATAGGCTCGGGATGAGATCGAGCAGTTGATGGATGATGATGGTGATATGGCTGAAATGTATCTTACTGAGAAGAAAAGATGAATGGAAGCATCATTCTACAGTGACCATTCTATACAAGGATTTGGTTCTGTTGGTGCTGGAGTATCAGTTTCTGCTCCAGTTTCACCTGTTTCTTCACCACCTGAACCTCAAAAGCTTGTTGGGAAGACATTGAGCCTTGCTAGAAGTATGAAAAGTTCTGATAACACACAAAACATAGAGGAGTTGGAGATGCTGTTGGAAGCTTACTTTGTGGTCATTGATAGCACTCTTAACAAACTGACTTCGGTAATTAATGGATTATTTTAGTTTTATAACTTTCTCTGGAATAATCAAAATATCTAAAGATTGGTTATCTGCACTATCTTTTCAGCTGAAGGAGTACATTGATGACACAGAAGATTTTATTAACATTCAACTGGTATTTTTCCCTTCTCCTGAGTTTTATGGTTAATGCTGTACCTTGCTTGTGATTGTATTTGTAGCATGCAATGCCATAACTGAGATGATCTAAAGGGATTAAAAAATTACTAATGACACATAAGCCATTTCGTAATATCCAAACAATTGATTCTGGTCTATTTGTCAAATCAGATCACTAACAAGAAAGAAATAAAACTCATTTCTTTCTGCTAGTCAAGTGATTCTTTAATTTCTGATGATAATGTGACAATGTTTTGAAAGATGTATTATGTACATTTTAGCTAACCTGTAATAGTAGTGCTTTATTTTGTTGTGGAAGACATGTATCTGCTGATGATATCTACTGATATCTCTGCTATTATACATGCATTAGACTAGCCTTCTATGACAACTATAGATAAGTAAATTCTGTTGGGATCATATTATGTGCCTCAATCATATAAAAAATTCAATAACAAGAAACATCCACCAATTTAATGACGTTTGCCATTGATGAGTCTTCAATGACAGTGGGATGGGAATTTCAGGTGCAGCTAATTCTCAAAACACAGTAATACAGTGTATATGTATGTACTTGAGCATGTTGTCTATTGTAACTTGCTAAGACAAAATTGTCAATTAGAAGTTATGGTAAAAGGATAAAATTCATCAAAAATCACATACTGATTTCAGGGAATTCAAGTACCCTCAATCTGAGCACAAAAAATGAGCATTATTGTTGGGATTACCATAAGACTTATTGCCATTGGCTTGAAGAAGTACTTTTTATTGGTTCATGGAGAACATAAATAAGTTCTTTTGCCAGCACACATGAATATTATTGAAGAATTGTAGCCATACCACCCTAGGTGCAGTCACTGGCCTTGATATTTAATTTATTCCACTAGTTTATACACAAGATAAATTATATAAATTCAGTACATTATTAAGGTATGAAACATACGGAGTTCTAGTATTGATAAACATGTGAATGGTAGCTTATTTTTATAATTTTTTTGGAAAATCTTGTGCTCTCCAAAGTCCAAAACATTCTTTGTAGAGCAATAATTACATTGCAAACCATGCTTCATAGATTTCATGAACGTCTAACTGAAATGGCAATTGTGTAGTAGCAATTATTTACGTTAGATTTAAGGGGTTGTTTGAAGCCATATAGTTGAAGTTGCACTATAATTCAAGTTGCATTTCAACTTAAGTTGTAATAGTTGACCAACAATGAAGCTTATTTTTGTGTTTGGAGGAGAGTTTGGGGAAAAGAGTGGTGTGTGGCCCTTTCTCATAATTATGGCAGTTCATGCCACCATGTCCTTCACAACAGTCTACTGTAAAACCCTTCAGCAGAGCCCATGTCGCTGACTTTGGTATAGGTGATGATTAATGAAGTCCAAGTTATGGTGTCTCTGATGGATATTCTGTCAAACACTTGCTAGTGGATGCCAAGTTGGAGCACCCGACATACATGGAGATGAGGTGTTCTTGATGAAGATGTTAATGTTGAAGCTATCAATGGCGAGGGCTAGGGTGTGGACCTGGACGCCCATAGGGATGGAGTGGGCAGCGGTACTGGCTTTAAGGAAGGTGAAGAAGGTGAAGGAGAGGTGCGGGACAAGGGGCTAGAGGTGGTGCATGGCGGTGTAGAGGTGGAGGGTGTGGGCAATGAAGGAAAAGGGCAAATGAGAGTGGTTCAGAGGAAAGGGTAGGCAAAGATGAGGATTGGGTAGAGGTGGGTGGTGACACAGAGGTCTACAAGGTGATGAAGGATGTAGGTGACGAGGAAGCTACTACAATGAAGGTTGAGATGGAGGAGGCAGATGTGGCCTTCCATGAGGTCGGGGAGGCTAACAACAACATTGAGCGTGGCAATGAGGAGGGACTAAAGATCAAGGTGAGGGAGGAGAGGGGTAGTGAAGGAGGTGAAGGAGGAGAGATTGGAAGAGGTCTAGTGAAGTATAGTTGGGGAAATCTGGCGGGAGGTGAGGTCGGGATGGGGTATTAAAAGGGAGGGAGGCAATAACATGGGGTGAGGTACTAAAGCTTTGATTGAGATGGAATAAAGAGATTTTTTTTCTTAAATTAAGATATCTTTTCGAACAACTGCAACTCGTCTTGCAGCCATTTTGACCATGATTTGACCTATCACATGATAACCTTAAATTATAGTCCAACAAGCAACTCAATTTACAGTGCAATTTGAGTTGCAAGTAAGAGTCATTCTTGGTGCACCACGTGCGGTGCAATAGGAGCGCACCGTCCAATAATATTGGGGCACGTAGCGCACTTAAATGAGACAGACATTTAATGCCGCTCAGCTTTTTTCTTTCTTCAATTTTCAGTGACGAAAATATCCTTCTTTCCATAGAATAAATAAAAAACAGTATTATTACTTCCTGATGTCTTGTATGACTTTTTATGAATATATATGACGTCCTGAACGATATATATGACTTTTTATATCTTTATGACATCCTGAATAATATATATGACTTTCTGAACTATATAACTTTCTAACATCTTATATGACTTTCTGTGAATATATATGACATCCTGAACGATATATATGACTTCTTATGAATATATATGACATCTTGAACAATATATATGACTTTCTAATGCCTTATATAACTTTCTATGAATATATATGACATCTTGAACAATATATATGGCTTCCTAACACCTTATATGACTTACTGTGAATATATATGATATCTTAAATAATATATATGACTTTTTTATGCCTTATATGACTAACAGAAGTTATATATATTGTTCAAGATGTCATATATATTCATAGAAAGTCATATAAGGCATTAGGAAGCCATATATATTGTTCAAGATGTCATATATATTCACTGAAAGTCATATATATTATTTAGAATATCATAGATATTCACAGAAAGTCATATAAGGGATTAGAAAGCCATATATATTATTTAGGATGTCATGTATATTCATAGGAAGTCATATGTATTGTTTAGGATATCATATATATTCATAAGAAATCTACCAGGATCAGAAGTTATATATATCATTCAGGATGTCATAAATATACAAGAAGTCATATATATGATTCAGGACGTCATATATATTCACGAAAAATCATACAAGGTATTAGGAAATAATAATACTGTTTCTTCTTTGTTCTATGGAGGAAAGGGCATTTTCGTCATCTGAAAATTGACAAAAAAAAAAGCTGGGTGGCATTAAATGTCTGTCCCATCATTAAGTACGCTACGTGCTCCAAGATAATTGGATGGTGCACTCCACATCAATTTTATTGCATCACACGCAGTGCACAAAGACTTTCTCTGCAAGTAAAACTTATTATGGGTTAGGCCTCGAGCTTAAACTATGTTCATTTTTAGTTAGGCTTTGGTCCAGGTATATTTAAAATTTGACATTTTCTATGCCCAAACCTGGCCTATGATCAGCTCTCCTTGTAGGCATTCAAACAAGCAGGCTAACCTGCGTCGGCAACTCAAGCTGCATGGGGCTGTACTTACAAGACTCCTAACGGCCTTTCAGCATGAATTGTTAAGTATATTTTCGTTTCTAAAATTAAGGCAATATTTTTTTTTATGTACAAATTTATGAAACATTGAGGATTCCGAATTTAAGCAACTACTTGTTCACCTTGACAATCAAAGAGACTGTCTGGATGTCTTGAGTGTCATTTTTTCCTTGCTCTGCTTTCTACATGCATAAAAAACAAAAGTACCAGACTGTATTACATGGTGCACCGTCAAATTATAGCACCGCATAAAAGAGCACTTGCATGGCTACCCTACCTGCACTTGCTTATTATGATCTTCGTTCATCCTGATATGCTCATCTGTCTATAAATTTGTTATGGAGAAGAAAACTGAAAGGTCAGAAGAGGCGTTTTGCATAGGAAGGTCTCTGCCCTGAGTTTTTTATTGATGACAGTCGTATCAATCTGTGATGGGTCTCAACTTTTTATGAAATAGTCCTTCCTTTAAACCAGACAATTCTTTAAGGGACATAAGCTTTTATCAAGTAACTTTTCCTCTAAAACAATCATGTGTATTGCACAAACTGAATGCTACAGTGTTGATGAAAGAATTAATATTTGTTTATATATTTTTTTTCGTGAAAAGATATTTGTTTCTTGTTTCCTAAACTGTAAAGTAGTGTATGTTAGTCAGACACTCTAAGCCCTTTTACCTACTGAATTGTTTATCATTGACTTGAATTTCTCTGCTTTCAGGACAATGTTCGGAATCAGCTGATCCAATTTGAGTTGCTGCTAACAGTTGCAACATTTGTCGTTGCCATCTTTGGGGTTGTTGCAGGGATCTTTGGCATGAATTTTCCAATAACATTATTTGAAAAACCGATGGCATTCCAATGGGTGCTTATAATCACTGGAGTGTCCGGTGTAGTTATATTCTGCTCCTTCCTATGTTATTTTAGATACAGAAGATTAGTCCCTTTGTAGATACGTTGCAGATATAAAGAAGAGAGTGATTTCTCTTAGTGCAATCTGTTTTACATTCAAGCAACAATTGGATAAGAGGCCATCATATTTTTATCCCTTACACACGCACACACCATTCTTAAGGTTTGAAGAAAAGCCTAGGGGATATAAAGAGTTTTACTGCTGTAGGAGAGAATAAATTAGCGACACTTCTTATTTTCTTGTTATATTTTCATCTTAACAGAGTTTTGCAACTTGTTTCTCCATGGAACTTTTAGCCTGCGGACATTTGTGTACGTTGGCATGTCCGGCTTTAAGAGTCTATTCTTTGAGGGTCCACTTTTTTACGGATAAAAGATTTGTCTGAGAATCCATATTTTTTTGAGTAAATATTTTTTAGATAATATTTAGATAAAAAAATAATTTATCTATATTTTTTACATATAGGAAAGTGATTTCAGAATTTGTTATCCATGTTCTTTTATATTACTATTTTTCTAGATAAGTTGGTAAAACTTATTCATATTTTTCATGATATTTCTTATGCTTTTTAGATTTGACTAAGTTATTAAACATTGAATGATGGAGATGTTAAAAATGAGGATTGGCATTTTAGGTACAATGTTAAATGTCTACTTTATTGTTTGATGGAAAAATGATTTAGTCATTTTCTGGATGGATAAAATTTTTCTCTATTTTATGGATAAATGTTGTATATGATAAAGTAATTTATTCATTTTGAAAAGTGTGAAAAAATGGATAAATTGATCAATTAAAAATTGATCAATTTTTTTATAGTATTTATCCACAAAAGAACGACCCTTGAAGGGTAATAACTTATCTGAGAGTCTTGTTTTTGTTGGATAAATATTTTTCAGACAATATTTAGATAGAAAATAATTTATCTATATTTTTTTATATATTAATAAATAGTTAAATATTGGGTGAAGTACACAAAAAATATATTCGTCAATGCTGGCTGAATAAGATAAGATTTAGTGTTGTGCCAGCTTCGGAGGCTCCATGGCCTTGAGAGGCATTCTGGGCGAGGAGTTTCTTATTATAATTCCAGCATTGGTTCCCACATGCTTAATAGGGGGATTTCAATACCCTTCCAAAAAAAAAAAAAAAAAGTTTTTCCAGTTAATATAATGCGCATTACCAAATGCAGTACATCTTTGTTACATAACATGGTAGGTAGTACTTAAAGATGAATTCTCTGAGCCCTAACTTTTACCAAGCTCTTTCGTGAAGTTGATTACTTTCTGCAGCACTCCATTTTTTTTTAAAAAGGATTGCTATGCTACCTTTTTCTAATATTTTTCATCAAAAAGTGATGATTTATCCTAACCGGTGATTATTAGAGGAAGATGAATGGCGAGATTGGTGGGCCTTCTTCGATCGGCCAGTCCAATTAAATCATCTGATGTTAAGTATAAATCTCAAAAGTTGCAAAAATTACATGACTTTTCATTCTCAGATTTTGCCCAATCGTACTTGAACCTTCCATCGGCCAGAATACCGTTTTTCGTCACGGTACCTTCACGATTTTACCATCCGAATGGTAAAAATGTTAATATACATTGTATTCCCTCTTGCGAATTTAATTAGTGGATCATGGAATTTGTTGCTTGTTTGTTCGTTTTGAATTCTGCCGTGTTACTTTGTATTTTTCGATATCCTAACATATGATTCCAACCAGATATTGCATCCGTGGTTATTTTTAACTTATTTTTTTATATTTTTTTTGCTCTTCCAATGATCAAGACATGCATGCACATACAGTTTCAAAGTGCCGGTATGTCCTTTTAGAAAATGACTGTTTTGGATCTTATTATATATATATAGAGAGAACAATGGAGATAGGATAATGAAGATTCTACGTTGATCATCTGAGTTCGTTTATTATTTTTAAATTTTTTACATTAAAAAATTATATAAGTGGGATATTTTAGTTTGTGCATCAAATGATAAAAAATTTGAATAATTTAAATAGTATGAGATAAATGCATATTTTTTTTTGACCACCTCATGATATATTAAAATTTTTTAAATCATATAATTTTTTATGTATAAATAATTTAAAGATAATATATCATGTCCAACTATTTAAATCATCAATCTAGGTTATCTGATTTAAGCTTTGTTGGGGGATACCCACCGACCGACCGACTGGCGGCCCGACCGACTGGCGGCCCGACCGACCGACTGACGGTCGGAAGGACCGATCGACTGGCGGCCCGACTGACTTCTGCCACAATCGACCGATTGACGGTCGGGGCGACCGACTGACGCCACTGCCGGCCATTCAACGGTCCATCGCCGACCGGGGATATGTCGGGCGTATCCATTCCGACCGACTGAACCCTGAGGTCCGATGGCCGACTCACGTAAAACTCGCCGACCGACAGAGGAACCCGACGCCACTCTGCTGGCCACCGACCTAGGGTCGGCCGACTCCTCCGATCGCCGTACAGCCGCCAGACCTTGTCAGCTCTGACAGCGATATGCGGCACGGCTACCTAGGGGCATTGTCCCGTTGAGGGCATTGTCAACCCTGGTGATTTGACAGCCGCACGACGACATGACATTTTCACGGCGACCCTGACAGTCCACAGTGAGTTGACAGTTCCTCACTTGTCCGCGCCATTAATGACGGCGCCATACCGTGCTCCACTATATAAACCGGGGAAGGCAACAGTGCAAGGGATCGATCCGCTCCGTCTCTCCCAAAAAACGCAGGCTCGCTCCTCCCTCTCTCTCTCTCTCGATTGAGCTCTCTCTTCATTTCACTGTTGCCCAGTCACCTCTCTGACTTGACCGTCGGAGGGTCCCCGCCGGAGCCGCCTCCGGTCAGTGCGGACTTCATTTTGCAGGTGCACGCTTCCCGGCGATCAGACGACGAGGCGATTGGCCGCAACAGATTGGCGCGCCAGGAAGGGGACAGCATGACAAAGACAAGAGCTCAACGATCGAGAGTCACTGGGTCGGCGAGGCGCTCTTCCCGCCGGGAAGAGGCCTCCCCGCCCCCACCGGCGGCGGAGCCTAGCTCTCCACGCCCTGCAGTGACCACGGAGGCCCAGATTGCGGCCATCGTACGGCAGATGACCGTACTGACCGACGCAGTCAAAAGCCTCCAGCAGCAACCGGCGGCCCGACCTATGCCTTCCAGGAGCAGCCGCCGACGACCGCGCCGATCCCTGTCGCCTCCATGCGAGCGCCCCCAACAGCGCTCCCATGGAGAGGAGGAGGGACGACCATGGCGCGACGGCCGACGGTCCCAGCGGCCCTCTCCCTCCCCGTTGGAACGGGCAAGGAAGGAGAAGCGGCCGCGCACGCCGTCGGCCTCCCTCTCAGAATCCTCCGGAGACTCCACTCCTGGGGTCTCCCAGCATCGACGAGCGGACGACTACGAGCGACGGTTCGAGGAAATCGACCGCCGACTCGCACAACTGCAGATGGACGGCCAGAAGTCTTCAAACGACGTCGACTTCCAGACCGCCCAACCTCTCTCCCGACTGGTCCTCGACGAGCCGATTCCCAGTCGGTTCAAAATGCCGCACGTGGAGCCATACGACGGCTCCACCGACCCAGTCGACCACCTCGAGAGCTATAAAGCTCTTATGACGATCCAAGGGGCAACCGACGCTCTTTTTTGCATCGGCTTCCCCGCCACACTCCGCAAGGCTGCCAAGGCTTGGTACTCCGGTCTCCGATCAGGTAGTATCCATTCCTTCGGGCAGCTCGAGCACTCGTTCGTGGCCCATTTCAGCACCAGCCGAAAGCCGCCGCGAACGTCGGACAGCCTTTTCTCCCTCAAGCAGGGGAAAAACGAGACGCTCCGACACTTCGTGGCACGATTCAATGCGGCCACGCTCGAGGTCCGGGACCTCAACGAAGACATGGCTGTCTCAGCCATGAAACGGGGCCTGAGGGCGTCCCGATTCACCTATTCTCTGGACAAGACCCTCCCCCGGACTTATGCCGAGCTACTGGAGCGCGCATACAAGTATATGCGCGCGGACGAAGGAGCGTCCGACCGATGCTTGGCCGAGCCCAGAGGACCGAAAGAGAAGCGGAGGAAAGGTCGGGAGCCCGCCGAACCCAGCAGGCCCCCGACCGATAGTCGGGTCTCGCCACCCCGACGGATCCAAAAATTGCCCCGGCAACAGACTCCGAGGCCGGTGCGTCCCAGGTATGACTCCTACACTCCTCTCTCCGCTCCCCGTGCGCAGATCCTGATGGAGATCGAGGGAGAGGAATACCTGCGACGGCCTCCGCCTCTGAAGGCAAAAGGCCTCGACCGACGGAAGTACTGCCGGTTCCATCGAAGCCATGGCCACGACACCGAGCGGTGCATCCAGTTGAAGGATGAGATTGAAGCTCTCATCCGCCGGGGGTACCTCGACAAATTCCGGAAGGGTCCGCCGACCCAACCAGTTGCCGATCGACGCCCCCAGCCGACTGAAGAGCTGGTGACCAACCAGCCGACGGTCGGGGTCATCAACATGATCTCCAAGCGACTGGGCCCGGGGACATCTGCGGGAGGGGAGCCGACGAAAAAGCCGCGCCCGGACAACGTAATCGCCTTTACGGAAGACGACGTTCGGGGCATCCAGACTCCCCACGACGATGCTGTTATTGTGTCGGCGACGATAGCGAATTATGATGTAAAATGAATTTTTGTTGATAATGGAAGTTCGACAAATATTTTGTTTTACTCGACCTTCTTCCGAATGCGACTGTCAACTGACCGACTCAAGAGGGTCTCTATGCCCTTGATCGGCTTTGTCGGAGACGCCGTCGCGACAGAAGGAGAAATCACCCTGCCCGTGACGGTCGGCACCGAACCACGGCAAAGCACGGTCTCCCTCACTTTCGCGGTCGTCCAAGTTCCTTCGGCCTACAACGCCATACTTGGACGACCCGGATTGAACGCCCTCAAGGCGATCGTCTCGACGTACCATCTCGTTGTTCGGTTTTCGATCAAAAATGGAATCGGGGAGATGCGCGGAGATCAACAGCTCGCCCGACGATGCTTCCAAATCTCCGCTCAAAGCGACGAGTCGAGGGGATCTCTGACAATCGATAAGCTGGACCAACGGGAGGAGGAAGAACGAGGTTCGCCGGCCGAGCAGCTCGAGGCGATCCCGATAGGAGAAAATCCCGACAGGAAAGTTTGGGTCGGGACCCAATTGCCCGACACCGAACGACGACGGCTGACGGAGCTGCTGACGGCCAATGCCGACATATTTGCTTGGTCGGCAGCAGATATGTCGGGCATCCCCCCAGAAACAATAACTCACCGACTCAACATCGACCCGACGATGAGGTCGGTGAGGCAGAAGAAAAGGTCCTTCGCCCCAGAGAGGCAGAGGGCCATCGACGAAGAAGTGGACAAGCTACTCAAAGCAGGCTTCATTCGGGAATCCACGTATCCCGATTGGCTCGCCAATATTGTCATGGTCAAGAAAGCCAACGGGAAGTGGAGGATCTGCATCGACTATACCGACCTAAACCGAGCCTGCCCGAAGGATAGCTTCCCACTTTCGAAGATCGACCAGTTGGTGGATGCGACGTCCGGATTTCGACTGCTCAGCTTCATGGATGCCTTCGCCGGGTACAACCAGATCCGGATGGCGCCTGAAGACGAGGAGCACACCGCATTCGTGACTCCCAAGGGTCTCTACTGTTATCGGGTGATGCCCTTCGGACTGAAGAACGCCGGCGCCACCTACCAGCGACTCGTCAATAAGGTCTTCAAAGACCAGATCGGGCGCAACATGGAAGTGTACGTGGACGACATGCTGGTGAAAAGCACGCAGATCCCGGACCACGTTCAGGATCTCGAGGAGACCTTTCGCACCCTTCGACGACACCGAATGAAGCTCAACCCGACCAAGTGTGCTTTCGGGGTGACCTCAGGGAAGTTCCTCGGATTCCTCATTTTTCAGAGAGGGATCGAGGCCAACCCTGAGAAAATAAAGGCAATCCTCGACATGCGCCATCCGAACACCAAGAAGGAGGTCCAACAGCTGAACGGAAAAATCGTCGCTCTTAGCCGATTCATTTCCTGATCAGCTGAAAGGTGCCTCCCGTTCTTCAAGACCCTGCGTCAGGCGAACGGTTTCTCTTGGTCGGATGAGTGCCAGCGGGCCTTCGAAGACCTGAAAAAGTACTTGGCTTCTTCGCCGCTGCTTGTAAAGCCGCAGGTCGGGGAGACCTTGTATCTCTACTTGGCCACATCTTCTGAGGCGATCAGTTCGGTGCTCATTCGGGAAAACGAGTGCCGAACTCATCAGCCCATCTACTACACCAGCAAGGTGCTCCACGGGGCCGAAGCCAGATACTCAGAGACGGAAAAGATGATTTTCGCCCTGACCGTCTCCGCGCAACGACTTCGACCATACTTCCAGGCCCATGCCATAGTGGTGCTCTCCAACCAGCCCCTGAGGGCGATTTTGCACCGACCGGACACGTCCGGACGACTGGCCAAGTGGGCGATGAAGCTCAGCGAGTTTGACATTCAGTACCGACCGAGGCCTGCCCTGAAGGCTCAGGCTTGGCCAACTTCATTGCCGAATGCCCGACAACCGACCAAGGGTCGGGAGCTGAAGACCCAGGACGAGATGCGGTCTCTGAGCCAGACCTGATCTCCACCTGGGTACTCCACATCGACGGAGCCTCGAACGCTCAGGGAAGCGGGGCCGGGCTCCTGCTCACGAATTCGGAGGGGGTGGTCACCGAATACGCCCTCCGGTTCGACTTCAAGGCCTCCAACAATCAAGCCGAATATGAGGCACTCCTCGCTGGCTTGAGGATGGCGAAGGAGCTGGGCATCGACAGCCTCCGGGCATTCTCCGACTCTCAGCTGATCGTGGGGCAGGTCAACGGCGAATTCGAGGTGCGAGATCCGACCATGATCAAGTACCTTCAGAAAGTGAGGGACCTCGTGGCGCGACTCGAGTATTTCGAAATTTCCCACATCCCTAGGTCAGAGAACGCCCGCGCCGACGCACTCTCCAGATTAGCAACGTCGGCCTACGACTCTTTAGGTCGGACGTTTGTGGAGAACCTCCAGCAGCCGAGCATCGATCGGGTCGAAGAAGTGCAGCAGCTAACGTCCGAACCAAGTTGGATGGACCCGATCGTCCGGTACCTGACCGACGGGATCAGTCCCGAAGATCCCGCGGAGGCCAAGCGACTCCGATGGTCGGCCTCGCAATATGTGATCATGGACGGCCGACTCTACAAAAGGTCATTTTCCCTCCCTTTGCTCAGGTGTTTGGGGCCGACCGATGCCGACTACGCTCTTCGAGAGGTTCACGAAGGAATTTGCGGGAACCACTTGGGGGGCAAGTCCCTAGCCTTCAAGGTCCTGCGACAAGGCTACTACTGGCCAACCATGAAGAAGGATGCGGCAGAGTTGGTCCGGAGGTGCGAGCCATGCCAAAAGTATGCCAATATTCAGCACCAACCGGCCAGCCAAATCGCTCCCATTGTCACTCCGTGGCCCTTCGCCCAGTGGGGAGTCGACATTCTCGGCCCTTTCCCGCCAGCGTCGGGCCAGAGGAAGTTCATCGTTGTCGCCATCGACTACTTCACGAAGTGGGTCGAGGCCGAGCCCTTGGCGCAGATCACCGAGCGGAAGATGGAGGACTTTATCCAAAAATCTATCATCTTCAGGTTCGGATTGCCGCACACCATCATCACCGACAACGGACGGCAATTCGACAACCAGGACTTCAGAGATTTCTGCGCCAGGTTTCACATCAGGCACCGACTGACTTCAGTCGGGCACCCACAGTCCAACGGCGAGGTCGAAGTGACCAACCGAACCTTGCTCCACGGACTCAAGACCCGACTGAATGAAGCCAAAGGTCTCTGGGTCGACGAGCTGGGCTCCGTTCTGTGGGCTTACCGAACGACCCCCCGCGTCCCGATCGGGGAGTCGCCGTTCAGCTTGGCCTACGGGACAGAGGCGATGATCCCCCTCGAGATTGGCCTACCATCTTCAAGGGTCGAGCGGTACCAAGAGCCGGACAACTCCGAGGGTCGGAGGGCCGACCTGGACCTCCTCCCCGAACTACGAGACGAGGCTCAAATCCGGATGGCTTCATACCGACAGAGGGTCGCCCGGTACTACAACGCCAAAGTCAGACCAAAGCTCTTCAGGCCTGGTGACTTGGTCCTGAGGAGGGCGGAGGTCTCGAAGCCCTTGGACCAAGGGAAGCTGGCTCCCAACTGGGAAGGACCCTACAGGGTTGCAGACACCTACGGACCGAGGGCCTATCGGCTGGAGACCCTTGAGGGGAAGCCCATTCCCCGGACTTGGAACGCCGACAACTTGAAGCTGTATTACCAGTGAATTTTGTAATTCAGTAGTCGGAATACAAGTTCAGTTTGAAAGTTCGGAGTTTAAACTCTTCGACTAGTGATCGGTGCTCATCAAGGTCAAGCCTCGACGTATTGACGCGGACCTAGCATCCACCTAAAATCGACGACCTCATCGCCGGTGAGACATCGGACCCTTACAAGGACCGATGCATCTACAATGGCGGGAGTCGACACTCCTTCGACAGTTGATGACACATCGGACCCTTACAAGGACCGATGCATCTACAATGACGGGAGTTGGCGCTCCTTCGACAATCAATGATAAATCGGACCCTTACCAGGACCGATGTATCCGTATCAACGGGAGTTGCACTCCTTCGACTTTCGGCAACACATCCGCCCTTGACAAAGGCCGATGCATCTGTTGCGACGGGAGTTCATACTCCCTCTACGGTCGAATTTTCGGGCCGAACCATCGGCCGACAGGCCGATCGGGCCCCGACCAAAGAGAGGCTAAAAGCCCACGCGACTGTCGTCGCGACTTCCGACCAGGCTACGATCGGTCGAGGGATATTCGGCTTACCACCGTCTATCGCACGATGCGACCTTAGTCGCATCCACGACTTGCCGACCGACTGGACGACATTCGGCTTGCCACCGTATGTCGAAAGATAAAGAGCGAATACCCGACGCAAGAGCATGGGGATCCGACTTGTTGTCATTCCCCCGACACTGCGCCGGACGACGACCGACTAAACGCATCTTTGGAAGCCCGACTACCGAACCTTTACCAGGTTCGGTCGGCTCCCGACTCAACAGATGCGCCCGACTGACGACTTCGACTATCGAAAGCCGACCTAAAGTCGGAACGCACTCTACTTTTGGGGCTGCACAAGTTGCTGAAGTCCTACCGACTTACGTGAGTTAGTGACTTACCTAAGTTGGCGACTCACGTTCGACATTGCAGACATGTTCGACATTACAAACAAAGGGAGAAGGTAAAAGAAGATTTCATTCAAGACTTAAAGAAATTTTATCCATAGATGAAAGAAAGTTTACAAGAAAAGGCCGAAGCCTGATTACAAGTGCTTCAGAAAAACAAAAACAGAGATAATCGGCAGGGCCCGATCATCTGTCCTAGTCGATCTCTTCGACCGACGGAGGATCGGGGATGATCGGCGTATCGGCCATAAGCAGCGCTAGGTCGGCGGCTGAAGGAGGGGCTTCGGTCGGCGAGGGGATATCGGTCGGTGCCTGCTCCGGGACGGCTTCCTCCGCCACGACGACGCCTCCCGACGGCTGGTCGGCCATCTCCTCGGTTCCTTCCCCTTCGGCTTCTTCCTCCTCGGCTAGCGGCGGGACGATGCGGCTGACATCCAACTCCGGGTACAAGGCATGGACGGCGTCCCGACCGTCCTCGAACCCGACCCGGTATGAGGCGAAGCCCGACTCGAGCATCTCCTCCCGGTATTGGTCGGAAGCCCGGAAGTCTTCCACCGCCCGATCGGCCGACTCTTTCGCCGACCTTACCTCGTCCTCTGCACGGGCGAGCGACTCCCTCGCCGACTCTGCTTCGACCCTCGCCATTTCGGCGTCGATCTGGGCGATGGATAGCTCCTCTTCGGCTTCGGCGAGCTTCTCCAGGCTGACCCGAAGTTGCTCGCGTTCCCCTTGGAGTTCGGCGGTGGCACCGTCTCGTTCGCGCCGAAGACGACGCACGGCCCGACCCTTATGTCTGGCCTCCTTCTTGGCCGACCGAAGTTCGGACCCAAGCCGGGAGACCTCGTCAACTAACTTGGCCTCCCGGTCGGCCGATTGCTGAAGTTGGTCGGCCAACATCGCCCTCTCCGCTTCGGCCGCCGCCGACCTCTCCTTGTAAGATGCCCGAACGTTGCCGAACCTTCGGTACCCAGCCTCCAGTTCGGACATCGTGAAGATCAGCTGCCGATGGAAAAAGCTTCGTCAGGATCACATAACAAGGAAAATTTTCTAAGGGAAAGAAAAGATGATGCGAAGCTTACCTCCACCATGGTCGGGTAGAACCGCGACAGCATCTCGGTCACCTGCCGAGACCGCAGCGACTCTATGTCAGCTGGGAGGAGGATCCCCTGACACAACCTCCTCGCAAGGTCGTGGTCGGCCAACGCCGACGCTCCTTCGGGGTAGTACGCGCTGGGAGGCGCGGATCGGCTCCCCGACCTTGTCTCGTCTGTGGGCTCCATCGGGGCTTTCCCCCGATCAGCTGCCCCGGCCGACGGGACCGGCAGCGAGGGGACGCTGGAGTTCGACCCGGCGCCCCCCGTTGCGCCAACGGACGCCGCCGGACGATGTTCGGTTTCCCGAACGTCATCCGGCTCCACCCGCACCGGCGAAGCCGCCGATGTTCCCTCGGCCGCCTCCTCGGCCGGTCTCTCCTCCGCGTGAACCGTCGGAGCCGCGAGGGCTATTACGGGCTCCGACTGGTCGGTCGCCGACGCCTCGACGGTCGGCGGAGCTGGAGCTGGTTTCTTCAGAGGGCGCGAAGGGCCGGCCCCCGATGCTGGCCTCTTCCTTGTGGCGAACCGCCGAATCTCGACGTCTGTCGGCCGCATCCTTGGTGGTGTCCTTGCAATACCGACAAAAATGTTAAAGACTGGACCAAGAGCCGAACAAAAAGAAAGACCGGAGGATCGGGCGATACCTATTCGGGGGACCAGACTCAAGCCGGCATCATAGAGAGCTTGTTCGGTAACAAGCTCCCTCTGCTTCGGGACCGACATGTCTTTCAGTCGGTGGAAGTCCTCCCGGTCGTCCGCCTCCACCCGACTGTTGTCGTTGGCTTCGGTTCGGGGCACACCCCAGCGGGAAGGGAAGCCCCAAGGAGAAGAGGAGGAAACAAAGAAAAACTAGTTCTTCCACCCATGAATGGACGATGGAAGACCAGTGATGAAGGCAAGACCCTTCCGGGGGTTGAAGAGCCACCACCCTCGGGCTTTAGGGTGGGGTCGGAGCACAAAGAATGCCCGGAAGAGTGAAACGCGAGGGTTGGTCGGCAAGAGCTGACACAACAGCGCGAAGGAAATGATTAAACGGACAGAGTTCGGCGCCAGTTGCGCCGGACAAAGTCCGTAATAATCCAATAAATTTCGAACAAACTCCGAAATTGGAAGCCGAAGACCCACGCGAAGGTCTTCAACATATAGCGCCAGATCGCCAGGCGGAGGGCTGTTGACCCGACCGCCGGCCCCTAGAGCGGAGAGTCGAAACTGCTCCGGGATGCGATATTGCTCCCGAAGCCGATCGACATTCGGTCCCGAAAGCGAGGAGGCCTCATCTTCCGGAGCCGATCGGGAGTCGTCGGTCGGGTTCCCCGACCGAGCTCCCTGAGTCGGATTCCTGGTCATTGTACCGGAACCGAATGAAGAAGAAAGAGAAGAAGAGGAAGAAGAAGAGGAAGAAGAAGAAGATGGGACCACGAACCAGATGGATCCCTCCGGAAGCAAGAGAGCTCTGCCCGCGACGACTGAGAAATCGCCCGGACAAAGTTTCCCCAGCGAAATGGCAAATGTGGGTCATGGGTCCGGGAGGTCCTATATATATAGGGCCGACCGACGGCCGAGATGCTTCCGCGCCGATCGAAGGCCCTCAGATGCACGACGCGTGGCGCTCGCCGGTTGGCGGAGTATTCGGCGCGCCCCGTCCCGGGACGGCCGCACCGCCCACATTAAATGCCGGAGGGGGCGCCGGCCAACCACCTCGACACGCGGCGCGCGGGGCGCGGTTCCGCATTTATGCGCCGCGCCGATTCGCGTTCCCGATGGGACGCCTGACAGCGGCCCACACTTCCGCGATCGGCGCCGAATATCCGGCCGTCTGACGCCGTATCGTTCAGCGCCCGATCTTCTGACACCGACGTAACGTCTGACGACGACAAGACGTGACGTCTGACACCTGACGCCGACGTGACTTCTGACACCGACTAGACGTCCGGATCGCTTGGCATTTATAAGGCGTCTGACGTCGTATCAGCCGACGGTACGGTCGGATCTATGCGTACGACAAATCCACTCCCAGTCGTCCGGGATTGCTGCCCGAATGAAAGCATCGGCCAGCTCACCACCCGACTTAGGAGTGGAGGGGGGCAACTGTTGGGGGATACCCACCGACCGACCGACTGGCGGCCCGACCGACTGGCGGCCCGACCGACCGACTGGCGGCCCGACCGACCGACTGACGGCCGGAAGGACCGACCGACTGGCGGCCCGACTGACTTCTGCCCCAACCGACCGATTGACGGTCGGGGCGACCGACTGACGCCACTGCCGGCCATTCAACGGTCCATCGCCGACCGGAGATATGTCGGGCGTATCCATCCCGACCGACTGAACCCTGAGGTCCGATGGCCGACTCACGTGAAACTCGCCGACCGACAGAGGAACCCGACGCCACTCTGCTGGCCACCGACCTAGGGTCGGCCGACTCCTCCGATCGCCGTACAGCCGCCAGACCTTGTCAGCTCTGACAGCGACATGCGGCACGGCTACCTAGGGGCATTGTCCCGTTGAGGGCATTGTCAACCCTGGTGATTTGACAGCCGCACGGCGATATGACATTTTCACGGCGACCCTGACAGTCCACAGTGAGTTGACAGTTCCTCACTTGTCCGCGCCATTAATGACGGCGCCATACCGTGCTCCACTATATAAACCGGGGAAGGCAACAGTGCAAGGGATCGATCCGCTCCGTCTCTCCCAAAAAACGTAGGCTCGCTCCTCCCTCTCTCTTTCTCGATTGAGCTCTCTCTTCATTTCACTGTTGCCCAGTCACCTCTCTGACTTGACCGTCGAGGGTCCCCGCCGGAGCCGTCTCCGGTCAGTGCGGACTTTATTTTGCAGGTGCACGCTTCCCGGCGATCAGACGACGAGGCGATTGGCCGCAACAAGCTTGATTGGATTTGAGTGCAAATTCACTTGGATGCGGCAAGAAAGAAAAAAAAGCTAGAAGTACTTTCAACTTTTCATCTCGATTCTTAAGGTATCCTTACCTTGTAAAGGCAAGGAAATGCTCCAGAACAAAATATATAAGGCAGACTCTCTTTCGCTTAAGATTGTGCTCGAAACAAGGATAATAGATTTCTTCCCTGTAAGGCAAGGAAATGCTCCAGAAGGCAAGAAAGAAAAGATGCTTTACTAAGAAGTTCTTTCAACTTCTCATATCCATTCTCAAGTTATCCTTTTCTTGGAAAAAGGCAAGGGAATGCTCCAGAACAAAATATATATGTAAGGCAGACCAGCTTTTCGCTTAAGATTGTGCTCTAAACAAGGACAATAATAAATGAGTGAGACGGCCTCAAAACCACGGGAACCCTCCGCTGCCAGCGCCAGTCACCTCCCCATCTTCCAGGGCATGGACTTGCTGGAGCTCAAGAAGCGGGGGCAAGACCTCCGATCGTGGATCCGCGTCGACGCCGCGACTGGGAGCTCGCAGGTGATCGAAGTGGACAAGTTCACGATGATGCAGCGGTGCGACCTCCCAGCCCGCGACCTCCGCCTCCTGGACCCACTTCTCGTCCATCCTTCCACCATCCTTGGCCGGGAGAGGGCCATTGTCATCAATCTCGAGCAGATCCGCTGCATCATCACTGCCGACGAGGTGTTCATCACCGACTCCCCCGACGTCCATGTCATGCAGTACGTTGAGAAGCTCCAGCACCGTCTCACCGCCCAATCCGGGGACGTCCTCACCGGTGGGTCCACTTCACCGGATGACCTCCCCTTTGAGTTCCGGGCGCTCGAGACTGCAATCGAGGCCACCTGCACCTTCCTAGATTCACAGGTGCCATCTTGATTCCCTTGTTTTTCGCTTTACACTCCGAAGGCTCGTTTGGTTCATGGTCGTAGGGATATAGTTTTGATATATTTGATTAATCATGAGAAAATAATTTATTTTAAAATAATTTATGTTTGGCTGAACAATTATTTTTTTAAAAATATTATATAAAATATCTATTATAATAGATATAAGATTAGACCTTTTTGCTCCCAAACTTTATATAAATAATAATATATTATAACATTAGATCATAATAATTTATTATATTACTAAAATACTAATATATATCCATATTATATTAATATAAATATTACATATTCATATAAATATTAATTAATATTAATATATTATAAATATTGTAATATTCATAAGAATAACATTTAAATGATATTTTCAAAAATTTGTATGCTTCACAATTATATATTTGCAAAATCATCATCATTATCATTATTCTTGATTTACAATCTTAAAAGAATATTTTTGGAAAGAAAAAAAATCATCAATTTCCATCCCGTAGGAAGTCTCAAAACTCATCTCTCCCATGCATTTTCACTTTCATTATAAGAGCTTTTTACATTCTCTCTCCTTTTAAAACTCCAACCAAACAAAAGGACTCCTCTCCACTTTTCAAGAATTGCCACTTCCTTCCTCCACTTTTCACAAACCAAACGAGCCCTAAGGGTATGTTTGGTTAAGGAGAGTTAGTTCTGAAATAGGAATAGAAATGAGTGTCTCTCGTGCCAACCATTTGATTGGAGAAAACCCTATTCCCATTTTGATTATCAAGGAAGAATGAAAATGTCCTAATACCCTCAAATCCAATTCCAACTCTTATCTGGTATTTAAATCCCATTCCGATTTTGGTCATGAACCAAATGCATCAAGAGATATGGTCATTCCGATTTCCATTCTAATCTCTTCCCATTTTAATTCCAATTTTGATTCCGATCGTGTATCAAATGCACCCGAGGGCATGTTTGGTTGGTGGTAGTTGGACTCTAGAATGGGAATAGATATGAGTGACTCATATTCTAGCTATTTGGTTGGAGGGAGCCATTCCCATTCCGATTCTGGGGGGATGAAAATGCTCCAATCTCTCAAAATCTAATCCCTACTCTCCCCTAAGATTCAAATTTCATTCCGATGCCGACTCTAATTTCGGTCACAAACCAAATATGTCTAAGGATATAGTTATTATGATTTCTATTCCAATTCATTTCAATTCCAATCACAAACCAAACATGCCTCAATTTTGGCTGAAGAGGTCAAAATGAGTTCAGAGTTTGGGTGGTTGATGCAATATTGATGTGGGCAACCTTATTTAAACTACTTCAAAAATGAGGATTTGGCGCAAGGTTTATTTCTTGGATCTCAAAGATTCTGATAACTTCTACTTCTGCTGTCCTTCTCAACAGCAACCCAAGAAAATGATTTCTGAGCAAGAGAGGTCATAAACAAGGTAACCCTCTCTCCTTACTTCTATTCATTTTAATTACATGCATGCTATACAGCATGCGAACGATACATTACTCTTTTGTCGGACTACAAAATCCCAATTCAATATCATAAAGTTTATATTATATTCCTTTGAACTGATATCTGGTCTGAAAATAAATTTTCTCAAGTCACAACTGGTTGGATTGGGACTAAACTCAAAGGAATCTCTGGGCTGCGCCGTAATCTTGGGTTGTAAGAAATCTGAATTCCCAATTCAATACCTAGGTATTCCGCTTCATTTCAAATCGTTATCTAGGAATCAATGGAATATCCTAGTGGAGAAGATTAACCGGAAGCTCTCAAGGTGGAAAAAAAAGGTTCTTTCCATGGCCGGCCGACTCACTCTCATAAACTCAGTTCTTAGGACAATCCCCATCTATTGGATGTCGATTACCAGACTGCCAGCAGGTATCATCAAACAAATAGATTCCATCTATCAGAACTTCCTCTGGAATGGAACGGGAACCATTCTACCTTCAAGATATTGGCAAAATGGTCTAAGATTTATCACCCCAAAGTTCTAGGTGGATTTGGCATTATAGATCTTAAAATCTTCAACCAAGCAATGCTCATGAAATGGTGGATAAACTCTATTCAGCTAACTAAGGACCTTGGAAATCTCTGATACAACACTACTACTACCCAAAAGGGATAACTTTTACTACATCTTCATACCTCAGGTGGAAAGCCTCTACCTTTTGGAGGTCAGTTATAGATGTGGGTAACCTCATTATCCCATTTACATCTGTTAAGGTTGGCAACGGACAGCACACCATGTTTTGGATCGACTGCTGGATTACTGATCCTAATCTCAAAACAATTTTTCCTACCTTATATTGGCTGGCTATAAATAAGGATTGCACAGTTGCATCCTTCTCAAACAAGGATAGTTGGTCTCAAAATTTCTTAACCCTCACAAATTTAACTGCCCAATCCAATTTTCGGGAGTTAACAAGAATGCTGAGAAACTTCAGATTATCAAATCAAGAAGATAGAAGACTCTGGAAAAGGTTCCCTACATATTTATACTCTGTATCGGCCTGTTACAAATTTGTCATTCATGGAGGAGTGGTTTCCCATTTTGGAAAAATCATTTGGAAGCTTCCGATTTCGGAAAAATGCAAGTTGTTCAATTGGTAGTGCTATAACCACAAGATTCTTACTGTCGAAATCCTAAGAAAAAAAAGGATTTCACGGACCTAGCAGATGCTCCCTTTGCTACAATGATAATGGGTCAATAGATCATATTATGCTCCAGTGCAACTACTCAGCAAAGGTATGGAAGAGGACACTACCCAGATGCCACATCGCCGACCTTCCACTTAACATTGAAGACCTCTGGGATGAATGGATACAGAAGCACCGTAAATCGATAAAATTAGAGTATTGGAAATTTTCGCCTTGGTCACACTATGGACTCTTTGGAGAGAAAGAAACAATAGACTTGCAGAGGTTACGTGCCAAGAGCAACGAAGCCTTCCCACCTTCCACCAAACACGTGAGGTATTGTTCGCTCTAGAGCGAGGCCCAGGTCATCAATCCGGTGTTATAACCCCACCCCTCACGGTTTTGCCCCGCAAAAGGCGCCTCACGTGGGCAAGGGGGAGCCCGTGCTTTTAAGCAGTAGTCGCTCTTGACTGTAACCGATATGGGACTTTCGAGGGCTCAGCCTCCCGATGCCCGACCCACAACACAGCCCCCCCCAGTCAAGAGGGACTGCGGCGAGTACAGGGACGGGTTTCCACAAACGGTGCCAATGAAGAGGTTACATGCCAAGAGCAACGGAGCCTTCCCACCCGAAGAGGTTACGTGCCAAGAGCAATGGAGCCTTCCCACCCTCCACCAAACACGTGAGGTATTGTCCGCTCTGGAGCGGGGGCCAGGCCATCGACCTGGTGTGATAACCCCACCCCTCACGGTTTTGCCCTGCAAAAGGCGCCTCACGTGGGCAAGGGGGAATTCGTGCTTTTAAGCAGTAGTCGCTCTTGACTGTAACCGGTATGGGACTTTCGAGAGCTCAGCCTCCCGATGCCCGACCCACAACAAGACTATTTCACTCTAAGGCTAGATCCCTTAGCGAGACTGTTCGGATTGTTATTTTTCTAACAAAAGATTGGACAAAAAACTCAAACATGGAAGATCTACGTTCATTCCTCTCAGGCTTCTACACAGACAGCTTTAACGTCGATGCCTCTCAAAGTTTCCCTTATTTCAGCCTTCACTAAAGCAAAATATTCTCTTGTCTGTGTATATAAAATACTCGCCCCTTCCCTATAGATACGTAGGTTGGAGAATGAATGTTTACTTCAAACCTCAACTCTATCTGAGGTCATTGGGAACTGAATTATTACAAGTAACACATCTTTATGCTTTATTGTTCCCAAGGGCAAAAATCCTCTCGATGATGGGGCACCCACATGCAACTCCTTTAACATCCTATCTCCACCACAATGGGACAAAATTTTGTATAAAAATATGCATACTCATTAGGCTGTACCTATATTTATTATATAAAATTGCTGACAGGGGGGGAGTACCTTAGAGTATTTTATTGTCCTAATCCAAATTTAAAATTTTTTTATCAAACTAATGCATGTTTGAACTTATTTATTAAACTAATGCAAAAGCTAAAAATGTTATTTGGAATGATGTTTTTTGCTGAGAAAATGCCATTTCAAATGGTGTTTTTAGGCCTAGTCAACCTCCCCACTGCAGCCTACATGGAATCTAAAAAAAAAATTGATTTAAAAATATCATTCCGAATGGTGCTTTTAGCGCTGTCCCTTACGGTTTGACAGCTAGATTGAACATCTGCATCTTGGTGTTCAGACAGCGGTTGTGCTATTGGTGGGTCGGAACAATACCAGTTGGATTGCTATTCAGATTGCATCTGAGATTGTTGGAGCAATACCGGCATTTTTGTTTGCTTGTAAGACTAGTATCTGAATTGTAAGTACTATCTCAATTGGTTGCTCCGGTAGTGACAATGATGGTAATAATGACGGTGATGTCGGTGGTGCCTTGGATGGCTGCGGTGGTGGTGGCATCTTAGATGATCATTATGTCGGTTGGGACTCCAAACCTGAACTTGGACCATTTTTATGGGTAAATAGTCTTAAAAGAGTGAATGATAGTCTTGGAAGATTAGTCGAGTCTACTCGAAGTTAGTCCGAGTCGACTTCTGAAGTCCTGACAGCTTGCTTTAGCTTAAATTCATAACACAACACTTGAATTAACTCACAGCTAGTGCACATATCTGTTTAAAATTTTTAAATCCAATTCATCCCCCTCCTCTTGGGTTGTCTAGCTAGATAACATATTTTTTTTGTTGGAGCATGTCCCTTCAACTGACACCTTAACGTGATATGTTTCTCCCATACATTAAAGAAGTGGAGCTAACTTGTCTAAGTTTGTTTTTTACTATTTCAAGAGATGTAATTGAATTATTCGACATATTATTATTTTTTATATTTTGATTTATATAGTCCTTTTAGCGTGGCATTTCTTCTTTCAATCTTTCGAGACACATGTGAAGATCTGTATCCATGTCCACAAACCATAGCATCCTAACACTTGAAATTAAACAAGCAAAATATCTAAAGTAATCTCCGATAGAAACAACAATTAATAATATAAGATAGAATAAAAATGTCAAGTCTACAAAAAGAAATCTCATAGTGCTACAAATCCAAAAAATACTAAGTCCCATAAGGACGTCGTGGTGCCCGTGGTTGCCTGGACCTTCTCAGGAAGGTTCTCAATGGTCGCTCTTGCTTCTGTGTCATCTGTGATAACCCCTTAACCCCCTTAATAGGTGCTGCCGGAGCATCTGCAAGCTGAATGACCCCTTCAACCCCCTCATATGGATCCAAAGATGGGCCTGTAACAAAAGAATCATACTGACAGAGGACTGGAATAGTCCCTAACTGCTCAGACCATTCAAATGAAGACTCATGATGCCAACTGAGATCTGATGCTGTCATCTGGGGCACGTAGGAAGATGAAGGCCTTGGCATCTATGGATCAGGTGGTGGCATATGTACAGCATGCGGCGATGATATCTGCGGAATATATGGTGATGGCATATGTGGAACATATGATGATGGTGTATATCTCATATCTGGTGCATCTCCTGCTCTATATCAAGGCATGATGATATGCTCATAGCCAATTGCCATCAATATCTCTGAACATGATCTATCCACCTCCCACAATATCTGAGTCCACTCGTCTTCATCAGTCGTAGACAGAGCACAACGAGTGTCCAACATAAGATCCGACAAACGATCAGTCTATATAATAAAAATAAAATTAGCAATATATTATAGAACATAAAATAAAGAATAACAGAACTACATAAAATATTTTGCATTAGAGATGGACTTACCACCATCTGCATTGTCTCTCCCTATCCCTGATATCCGAGTTTTAAATAATTTGACCTCCCCACTAATAAAAATGGGTAATGGATCGGTACCACTTCATGTACTCCCGATCGTATGAGATACCCCTAAGAATAGGCTCACCAGAAACAATATAATGTCAGCGATCGTGCCATCTCTCAATATAGGTGGCATGTGTAGTATTCCGAACCATGTTGGACCTGCCTCATGCGTCATACCATAAAGAGCAAGTCCTGTGTCGCACATCTGTGGTATCGACTGACGTAGACCAAACTGTCTGAGTACAAGGTCTGAAAAATGCCACTCTACAACATCAAAGCAAATGAGAGGATCCATGCCATCCAAATATCCTGCCCATCAGGCACATATCTGGCAAACACGCTATAACATCCGGTGTGTAGGGCTCTCTGAAGAACTGATAAAAAAATAAATATATCTCCATTAATAAATATAAGTTGAATAGTACTTAAATTTTTTTTGAAATAATAGTCATAAATGTGAAATAAGTTACCCGTCTCTTAATATCATCTAAGCAGTCTAATTGATCTTTATAAGCACGTATGATATGGACGGACACATCCTTCACACAAAAAGAAACATTCCATTTGCAGATGTTGCTATTATAATTTGACTGTAACTAATTGTAAAAGTAAAAATATAATGTTTATAATATGAACTTCTTTCACCTAAATCCTCACAGTGCATCTAAGATGAATCGCATATCTTGGTCCATCCCTGCCGGTCTCATCTCTAAAAACTGCTGTCTTTTTGGATGGAAAATAGAAAATCTCTCCCAAGCCCATATCTAAAAATATCCATAGATAAATCATGTAACTAAATTATATAAATAAATATATATATAAAGTTGAAGAAAATGTATACCTATAGTAAAACTAAGAACCGATGTCTGATTGTGTAGGTCTGGTGGCTCTACAAAAACTTCGATGTAAAAATGTGAGGACTACACTCCCTCAACTCATGCAGGCCAACTGATGAAGATCCTCCAGTAGAGGTAAATACATCAGCTTCACTAGAGCCGATGATGTATCAGGTAAAAATGATCCTTCAAGCATACGCCAAATCTGGCTCCAAATGTACTGTTGAACCATCTCATCGGAAGCATCATCTAGCAACTAAAAATCCGCATAATAATCGAACAGCCATCTCAGCCTAAGTCTACTCCCCTCAAAAGCCTCAGTCGGAGGTGCAACCCTCAATAATCGCTCGCAAAGTGACTGCCACTGCGGTATCGTAAATGCAGGATCATGACCAGTAACTGGCAAACTGTCGACATGTAAACCAGTCAGGATGCTGACATCATGTAACGTGATGGTGGTCTCCCTAAAAGGTAAATGAAATGTATGACTCTCTACGCGCCACCTCTGAATCAACGTAGTGATCAAACCTACATCCATCTGTATCCGTCCAATACGATAGACGTCGTAAGAATCCAACTGCTGCAAAAGCTGTAAGATTTTATCCAAAAAAGGTGGGGTGCATGTCCAGAAAGACCGGTCTGACCGTCAACATCTGATCTGTTGCATCTCCTGAAACAACACCAAACAATGGAAAAGGTAACACCATTAATATCAAATTAATCGGAGCTGCTTGAGTGCAAAGTTAATCACCTCCCTTCATATATGCACTCTGATCTATGATCTGCCTGCAAAGTCAGAATGCTATGATCCCGAGGCCCTAGATGCAAAATGCAATGAGACATGATGGCTGAAACAACCTGTAAAACATATTCAAAAGAATATGGCATACAAAGATATTAGAAAATTCTCAAAGAATAAGGCAAAAGAAAAACATCAGCTCCACAATCAAAGGCACGAAATATACAGAACAATACATAACTCTGCACATACATAGAACAAGGATTCATCTCTGGACATATATTACACAACAGTTGAACTCTGAAAATACATAGAACAATGTACAACTCTGGACATAGACTACACAATAGTTCAACTTTCGAAAATACATAAAACAATACACAACTATGAAAATACATAGTGCAATGCACTCTGTTACCTTAAATTTCTTCCACTGCTTGAAGTTGATGTGTGTTGAAGTAATCTAGGACAGCGACGACGATCATGATCTTGTTCCTTACAAATGCTATAGTGATTCTTGCTTGTTATTTGCCTATTATCCATCTCATTTTGAAGTCTTGTTGACTTTGACCTGTCTTTCTGCTTAGATCTCAAACGATGATGATCAGGAATACATGTGAACATATGTGTGCACCTCCAATAGTCTTCATATGGTAATAGATAAAACTCACCACTCCAAGCATTCATGTATGCCGCAATTGTGTATGCATCATTCACGAATCCACTAAATATACAGTAATTTCTTGGTACATAGCTAAAACATGTGAATAAGGATATCTATAGATGCTCTACTTTCCACAAGAATATTTTTTTTTAGTTAAAGTCACAGTATGAGAATTTTCTCCACCTTTTGATCTTGTGCTTGCTCTCCTCGTAAACACTTCATATATGCCTCTTTGGAGGTTGAATGTTGTTACTTTGTGCTGGTTAACTTTAACTTGATCTTCAGCAATCTTAATTGTAATATGAGGAGTAAAAAAACTATTTGGATTCTTCTGCATATATCTTAAGGCTTGAGTAGGTCTCGTATTAAAGTATTTCACAAAAGGATAAAATATCATTTGAACATAAGTTGTAATTGGCACATTTTTAGCTTCTCATAAGACACTATTAAAAATCTCTGACAAATTTGTAGTTAAGACATCATAGCACGCGGGCAGAGTGGTGGCCGGGAGGGAGGGCCTTGGATGGAAAGAGGGTTGGGGGGTGGGGGGGTTGGATGGGAATAGGGGAACAAGGGGCGGAGAGGGGGGAAGGGAGGGGGGCACAGCGAGAGGGCGTCGGATGGGGGAGAGGGGGGAGGTGGGTGGGCATCGGTTGGGAGGAAGAAGGAAGAAGCTAACCAGAGGGGGGTGGGGGGCATCGATGGGCGTCGAATGGGGAAGGGCATCCGGTTGGAAGGCAAGCGGCAAAGCAGTGGTGGAGTGGGCAGCAGTGGAGTGGACATAGGGGTTTAATGGCTTCTGAAAGCATCATTTTGAATGGCGCTTTGGTGCTTTCAAAAGCACCATTTTGAATGGCGCTTTCAAAAGCGCCATTCAAAACGGTGCTTTTATTTTTTTGGGTTCCACGTAGGCTGCGAGGGGGAAGCTGACTAGGCCTAAAAATGCCTTTAGTAAATAAGTTCAAACGTGTATTAGTTTGGTAAAAAAGTTTTAAATTTGGATTAGTACGGTAAAGTACTCGCGTGCCTTCTTGCTTACCTCAAAAAAAATATTGATGTGGTGCGGACGACTTTTGATTGGCCTCCCTCTTGTATGAAAAATGGATTTAGTATTTGAGACTAAATCAGTACTCATTAATATGGTATTGGATTGCTTTGTTATTGGATATATGGTATCGGTACCTTAAGTGTTCTTTTTGCAGGCATATAACATACTAATGGAGTTGATGCTGGCAAAAGCCTGTTAAATGGATCTTGATTGATCATATAAAAGGAATGTTCTTTGGAGGATAAATATCATGGAAAAGTTTGTTAACTAAGACATTGGCCAACTTGCCCATGTTCTTATGCTTCTTTAGATGAGTAAGTTATTTGGACTTTTCGGTAGTACTTCAAAGGGTGATTGAGTTTATTTACCATTTCCTATCCTAGGCCATCTGATTCAATATGGACACTTTGGATTTGTCCACTAGCAACCACTTGTAGCCAGTTATCTGCATGGCTAATGTGGCAAATATATCAAACTTTGAGGTTGTTTTAGTATTGAACAGGATGACAAATTCAATAATTATCTTGAATTTATAGTATTTTTTCGAACACCCTTCTCCCTCAGTCCCGAATACCAATGCCCTAGGAGGGACACATGAGGAGGTGGAGGCAAAGGAGTGCTATACAAAGAGGAGGGCCAAACGAGGAGTAGATCTCCTAAGGCATAGGTGGTGGGCAGTGGCAACAGCGGTGGCAGCTGCATTGTTGTCGGAGAGGAAAGGTGAGGAGGAGGTGAGCATGTGAGGAGGAAGCAGTGACGGTGGTGGAGAGGGAGGGGAAGAGGGAGTGGAGGTAGTGGAGGAGGAGGCGAGCAAGGAGGAAGCTTTATTGAGATCTGCCACAAGTCCACTCCTTGGAGAGGGGGAGGATGTCACTCTCAGCCTGCCACCATCGAGCCCACCCTCCTCTTTCATTCCATCACCAAGATCCACCATTGAGGTGCAATGAACTCATGATTCGAGGACCTTATGGTTCTCAGCCTCCTAATGTACAAGTGAGTCCTCGGCGTCTCCTCCTTTGCCACCTTCACTCCCTCCTCTTCTCTCCAGTCTCGAGTATCCTCGCCTCTTCCTCCTCGCCTTCTCTCTCTAGCACTATCACTATTGCCACCTACTGCCTACGCCTCCAGAACATGGTAGGGAATCAACGCTAAAATGAAAGAAAGTAATAAATTTTTATAAAAAAAATAAAAAATAAGCACATCCAAAATAATAAAATTTTCCTTCTTTTTAAGAAAAAAAAAATGGTAATCCAAATTTAACTAATTACTATCCTGCTTAGAATGAAATCCCCCTAAATAGCCTCATTCATCAGATGGTTAAGATGTTTCCTACTTTTTTATAGAAAATTATAAAAGAGTACCATAGCATCTTCCAAGTTATTTTTCTATGGATAGTATTTACATATAAAATGGGAGAAATCTTATCCACCTAAAAGGTCGATAAGTTATTTTTCCATTAGCCTACTAAAATAATCTTTTTATTTTGTTTCTAAAATACCCCTAATCCTAATACTGTATTATATTATTATTATATTATATAATAATATATCAATAAAGTATAGTAATATAATATCATAATATATATCATATATAATATTATATATGATATTATATATAATATATTTATATATTATTATATGTATATGTACACACATGTATAAAGGATTATGAAAAATATGGATAAATTTTAGCAACTTATCCGGGTAAGTAGTAATACAAAAGAACATGGGCAGCATATTCCAGAACCACTTTTCAATGTATAAAAGAATATGGATAAATTATTTTTCTATCTAAATATTGTATGAAAAATACTTACCCAAGAAAATATAGATTTTCAGATAAGTTTTTCACCCACCCCCCTTAAAAAGAATGGGCCCTTTAAAAAGGACTTGTGATTCTACTTTAGTAAAATACTGAATCATTGCTGCTACAGAAGTTGTTGGATTGGCTTTCGTGTTGTTGTTGGAGATGCCCGAAGAATACTTATTTCTGGAAGGAGCTTTAGTGGCATTGTTCGCAGAATTTTGAATTGAAGGGTAACTTGGTTGATGGTGAGTATGCTTCATGATTTAGAAGTGTACCACATTGACCATCAAAGGACATGCTATGTCTATGAATGTTGAAACCAAATTATCAATAGTCCAATCCAAGGTATTGGATTGCAGTGTAAACAAGACCATCATCACTAATCGGTAAATAAATGCATGCCACCTCGCAATCTAGTATATTGACTTATGAGGATCCGTGTGGGCATGTATTTAGTCCTACATCAGTTATTCATTGGAAAGATCTTGGATACTTATACAGGGCTAAGAAATCCAAATAATATCTTCTGACTAGCCTTTTTGGATAAGGACTTGGATTGTTATAAATAGTATCAGAGTCGACCCAGCCTATAACCTATATGGACTAAGGCATATTGCAGCATGAGTTCACTGGGGCTAACTATGGGCTGATCATGGTGTTTATGAATGGATGCATAGATTTAGATCCTTAACCTGGTAAGGACATCAAGACTTAAAATAGAGGGAGTACGTGAGGATCCGTACGGATATGTATTTAGTTGCACATCGATCATTCGGTGGAAAGATCTTGAGTACTTATATAGGGCCAAAGAATCCAAATAACACCTTCTTACTAGTCTGTTTGGATGAGGTCTGTTTGGATGAGGTCTTGGGTTGTTACATGACTTGATATTCTGGAACAATCAAGATACCCTATTGACTTGAGCAAGAGTATCCTTAAGATGCATGATGGGGTCATGAGTGGTGTTGCTGTGATGCTTCGAATGAAATTGACAAGGTCGGTCCAATACCGAGCTGGAGTCTAGTGGTGAACCAAAGTGGTGTAATCTGCCAATGAACCTACAAAGAAGTCCACGAATCAAAGAAGAAGATCCTCCAGTTCAAGACCTTCGATGGTTAAATCAGCCGGAGCTCAAGAATAGATAGTGGAAAAAAGAAAAGTAGGGAGTAGGAGGAGTGGAGTGAGAAGAATAGAACTCAACTCCCTTTCAATGGAGGAACTAGAGAACTGAAGTTTCGGTAGAGTTTCTATCTTCAGAATCAAGTTCCAAACTTACCTCTGGAGACCTTTCTCCTCTTTATATAGAGGAGTTTGTTAGGCCATTGAAAGAGTTTGTTAGACCGTTGATAACTACCTGATTCAGAGGATCTTGTTTGTTAGGTGGTTTTAGATAACCATCCTAGTTTGTTAGCTGTTGGTTATAATAGATTGGCCAACTATAGGGAGATCGTGGGTTAACCCATGTAGAGAATAGTTAGCTCAGGGATTTTACTGTTGCTCACGGGAGGTCGGTCAAAATCCAATGTCCTTCCGATCTCAACTAGATGTAGATGTGGATGGATCAATTGGACATCGATATGAGGTCGGTATTCACCCGACCTGATTTGGAATGATGCTTCACTTGGAAATTAGTATAATGCGAATCCTTTCTGGTATTGCCACATGGCCAGAGATCGGTTAGGTGCACCAACAAGTGGAAAGAGCATATGTCTGAGTCAAACTGGATAATGTTTCATTGGAAGTGGATGCATCATGAATATGAAAACAAAATCAAGTGAGACCGAACTGTGACATAATTTCAAATGCAAATGCAATTGATATGGCTGACCAGCTATGAAAGAGAGAGAATTTTGTTTTTGTCAGGCAAAGATAATATATAGACAATTTCCTTGACAGTAGGGAGTTTATTTTTGCCTCTTTTTGGTTGCTGGACTTACTCTCATATAGCCTCTTGCTTTCACTTTCACAAAGAAATTTTGTTTTTCATATTTTGAAAATGTAGTGAAAGTTTGCCACACACAAAGATGACTGAAGAGATTTAGAAAATCAAACATGGGGTCAAAGATAAGATGATTTGAGATCTCTGGACCATACCTTGCGAACTTCTTTCTGCTTGCAACAGTTATATTCTTTTGTATTCACTCACGCTATGCTTCTATCAAGATCCTCCTGAAATGTAAACTTCCTATTTTTCCCTTGCTTTCCTCAAGTCTTTTGGCTAAACTGTTGGTTGAATCTCCTTCAAAATGGGGTACCTCTTCTTGTTGTCCATCACCCAACATTAGCTTGCATCACTTATTTTGACCTTAGAAGACTTTGAAGATAGCACAGTCAAAAAGAGTTTGAAGATAGCGAAGCCTCATCTGAAAATTGGCAGTTACCAAAAGTTAAGGGTAAAAGTATGGCCAACTCTCCTAACCACAAAGTTTTGTGCAAATTTGTCCTTTCAACAATCGGACATTACAGTGTATAAGGATCACAAATGGCAAACCAAAGAAAACATAAAACTTCATGTTTGTGGGGCTTCATAACCAAATTGGGTAGTTTAAAATGCATTCCTTGGTGTATTAGTGGCATGCTGACTTAGCATTGGAAGATCTAGATCATGCTATGCTGTGTCGTTTGGTGCCAATACTTGCATGTATTGGCATATCAGCAAGCTAAGTACTATTACACTGTTGGCTCTGTGCTAGAGCTGCATTTTTTGATACAACACATCATGTCGTGCTTTGCTGAAATCCATTGATAGAATAAAAGAAGCTTTACTGAGAAGTTCTTTCAACTTTTCACCTCCATTCCCAAGTTATCCTTATCTTGTAAGAAGGCAAGGAAATGCTCCAGAACAAAATATGCAAGGCAAACTACTTTTTCGGTTAAGATTATGCTCTAAACAAGGACACTAAATTTCTTCCCTGTATTTCTCAGCAAAACCTTGGATAAAGATGTTTCTCTTAAAAGATATCAAAATAGATCATGGAAGCCGTCCACCATAGGTAAATGACCACCACATCATTTATCTTTTGAAATTATTGCATTATACTATGCCCCTCTAAGCCTCAACGAATGTTGAGATTTATGAGCACATGGTGCTCATTCTTTCACAAGGGTAATCATAAAATTAAGGTTATGTGTGTTTGTAGCACACTAGCACTTAATAAAGACTCCATGCTGAATTTGAAATATACAGGATATTGTACTAATTGTCAGAGTGTGAAAAATCTATAATATGAAATGCATACAGAAAATTCTTCTAAAGTCTTCCCATCCACCCTGCTTGGCCCTCAAAATTCAGAAACAAATGTGTGCCTCTCTCTCAAACACTTAGTAATTATGCGAGTGGCAAGAGATGATTGGGCACTATTACATCACTTATAAATAACTTTGTATTGATATCATTTGACAAGATGAATGCATGTGGATTGTGTAGTCGTATTCAAAAATTGTTGCTGAGAAGGTGCATCTCAAAACATTTATGTTATCAATAGAATAACTCATCCATGGATGGATTCCTTTATGCATCCATAAATAGATGTCTCCTTGCTTGCTTACTCTTAACAATAACCTGCAAGAGAGATCGTTTATTTATTGGTTCTATAATTCTGAATTATACTATATACCACTGAAGTTCCGGGATTTTATACTCATGTCTTACCCACTTGTTCGACCAATTACCCAATGTGTATGATTAAATGGCTCTGTGCTGAACTGCAGAAAATTGATATCTCAATTATTATCACCACAGGTGTCAGGAGCCCACTGACTATTGCTGACAAACAGAAAATATTTGAGATACTATATGTATCTTTTTACAAGAAAAGCAATTGATGCTTTAAATTTTTGAGAAAGCATGAATCAGTCTTTTTAATTTTCAAGAAAATATTGAATGAGTCAATGTTAGATACCTTTTGTCACCATATGCAAAGGTGCTGTTGACAAGTGATTTAATTCTGAAAGCAGTTTTATTTCCATTTTCCCTGGTGAATGCATCCTTGATATTGCAAATGTATGCTTGAACTTAGTTCGAACCAGTTCATGAGACCTGATGTTGAATCTTCACCTCTATGTTACTTATTCTAACCTGAATCTTTTGTTTTCGTATTTGACTAATTGTGGATGTGATGTCTGATATTCATCTGCTGAAGTGCATAACGATTATTTATGGTTCGTGGCTTTCTGATATTAATATCATATGTGCGTGTCTGCATTTTGTCCCTGTATAGAAACTGAAGATGACTGTGAAATTCATTAGGTTGCTGCACTAGAAAGTGAAGCATACCCTGTATTAGATGAGCTAACATCAAAGATCAGTGAATTTAATTTGGAACATGTTCGTCGATTGAAAAGAAGGCTTGTTGCATTGACTTGGAGAGTTCAAAAGGTAGACCCGTAACATCAGCTGCCGCTTAGCAATTTCATATATATCTCTCCCTGCTGTTTTTAATACCATTGAACTTTTGCTTGGATAGGCTCGGGATGCGATAGAGCAGTTGATGGATGATGATGGTGATATGGCTGAAATGTATCTTACTGAGAAGAAAAGACGAAAGGAAGCATCATTCCACGGTGACCAGTCTATCCAAGGATTTGATTCTATTGGTGCTGGAGTATCAGGTTCTGTTCCAGTTTCACCTGTTTGTTCACCACCTGAACCTCAAAAGCTTGTTGAGGAGACCTTGATTCTTGCTAGAAGCAGACAAGATAATATGAAACGTTCTGACAACACAGAAAACGTAGTGGAGTTGGAGATGCTGTTGGAAGCTTACTTTGTGCTCATCGATGGCACTCTTAACAAACTGACTTCGGTAATCAATGAATTTATTTTTATAGCTTTGTCTAGCATAATTTAAATATCTAAAGATTGGTTGTCTGCACTATCTTTTCAGCTAACGGAGTACATTGATGACACGGAAGATTTTATTAACATCCAACTGGTATCTTTCCCTTCTCCTGAGTTTTATGGTTAGTGCTGTGCCTTGCTTGTGATTATATTTGTAAGTTGGACTCCGGCTCCACAATGGTCATGGGTCCTGTTGAGGTCTACTGCCCAGTCGTACCGACCCCATCTTCTCCACCCAGCGTGAGGTATTGTCCACTCTAGAACGGAGCCCGAGCCTTTGACCCGGTTAACACCCCGCCCCGCATGGTTTTGCCCCGCAAAAGGCGCCTCACGTGGGAGAGGGGGAGTGGTAGTACTTAAGCAGTAGAGTCCCTTGATTGTATCCGATATGGAACTTTCGAGCTCAATGCTCTCGATGCCCATCCCACAACAGAGCCCCCCAGCAAGGAAGTCTACTGATGCAGGTAGGGAACGGGTTCTCACAGACGGCGCCAATTGTTGAGGTCTACTGCCCAGTCGTACCGACCCCATCTCCTCCACCCAGTGTGAGGTATTATCCGCTCTGGAACGGAGCCCGAGTCTTTGACCCGGTTAACACCCCGCCCTGCACAGTTTTGCCCCACAAAAGGCGCCTCACGTGGGAGAGGGGGAGTGGTAGTACTTAAGCAGTAGAGTCCTTTGATTGTATCCGGTATGGGACTTTCGGGCTCAATGCCCCCGATGCCTATCCCACAACAGGTCCACAACCGACCACTCCACCTCGCACTGGCTTTTTATCATATTCGTTCATCCTCATGTGCTCATCACTCTATAAATTAGTCATGAAGAAGAAAATTGAAAGGGCAAAGGAGGCGTTTTACATAGGCGTTTTGCTCCATCAATCATGTGATGGGTCTCAAGTCTTAACTCGTTATGAAATAGTCCTTATTTCAAACCAGTATATAAGCTTTTGTCACGTGTTCTTCCCTCTAAAATAATCATGCGTATCGCACAAACTGAATGCTAGTGTTGTCGATAAAAGAATTGATATTTGTTTATCTTTTTTTTTTTTTTTTTTTGGAGAAAAGATATTTGTTTCTTATTTCTTAAACTGTAAAGTAGCGTATGTTCATCAAATGACCTGAATTTCTCTGCTTTCAGGACAATGTTCGGAATCAGCTGATCCAATTTGAGTTGCTGCTAACGGTTGCAGCATTTGTCATTGCCATCTTTGGGGTTGTTACAGGGATCTTTGGCATGAATTTTCCAGTAACATTATTTCAAAAATCGAGAGCATTCCAATGGGTGCTAATAATTACTGGAGTGTCCGGTGTAGTTATATTCTGCTCCTTCCTAGCTTATTTGAGATACAGAAGATTATTCCCTTTCCACGTACGTCTCAGATATAGAAAGTGGTTTCTCTCGGCGCTATCTGCTAGGCCTCCAGAAGCAGCAATTGCATAAGAGGTCGTCATATTTTTATCTCCTATATACACACGCACGCACGCACGCACGCCATTCTTTAGGTTTGTGGAAAAGACTAGGGGATATAATTAATATCACTACTGTACTGTAGGAGGGAATGTACCAGTGACGGTTCTTATTTTATTCATCTTAACCGACTTTTGCAATTTGTTTCTCCACGGATCTTGTGGACAGCAGAGATTTGCAAAAGTTGGTTTGTCTGGCTTTAAAGGAAAATTGGGTGAAGTTCACGAAAGTGTATTAAGTCAATGTTGGCTGAATAAAATAAGATTCAGTGTTGTGCCAGCGTCTCAGCGGCTTATATCAGGTTCCACGTTCTTTAGAGGCATTCTGGGCGAGGAGTTTCTTGCTATAATTGCAGCATTGGTTCCCACATGCTTGGTAGGGGCATTTCAATACCCTTGCATTCTACCAAAAAAATGCCCTTCCAAAAAGAAAACAAAAAAAAACGTTTTTCCAGTTAATATAATGCGCATTACCAAACGCGGTACAACCTTGTTACAAGTAGTACTTATATGTGAATTTCGCAAGCCCTGTCCTGAGTTTTCTTACTTTCTGCGGCACCTTTTTTTTTAAAAAAACAAAAATTCTAAGGGAATTGTTATGGTGTGGGTGTGTGTGTATTGGAAAGTGGTGGTTCATCCTAACCGTTGGTTATCAGAGGAAGATGAATGGCCAGCTAATATCGTGGATTTTTGTTTTAATGCATCAAAAGTATTTACCTAGGACTTTTTTTTTTTGGTAAACTATTTACTTGGGACTTTGTAAAGCAGCTGTTACAAAAAAAAAAAATCCCATCGGTGCTTTTCATCACTACATTCGTCCCCAATCTGACGTATATCGTATCTTAAAAAATTAAGACTAAAAATATATCAGATACGAACATATTCACATCTATATTTATTTTATTTAACAAATATTCATATAGATAGAAATATCTGATATAAAATTTTATATCTATATTTATTTTAGATAAATATTGGTACAAATAGGATATCAAAAATATGGATATAAATAAGGATATAAGTTGGATGATTAAACTTTATGACCACATAATCAAAAATATTATTAAGCAGATGATAAATAAGTTAATAGTATGTTAATATGGTCATTTATTTTTTTTTTAAATTTATGAGTGCTATATAAAATTAAATAGATTACAGGTAGAATCAGATATTTAGATAAGAATTTGGATAGTTGTTATTCTGTTGTGCTCTAATATCACTTGTTGAGGGAGGAAAAAAGAAGAAAGAGAGAGAAAAATATTATAAATAAATCAAGATAATGTGGATTGACCTCAAGTCTATCTCCATGGGGCATGCAAGCTCCACTATGAGAGATAAAAATCAAACAAATACAAGAGAAACTCATCACTCAACTTTTGTACAAAGATCTCTCAACAAGAAGTCTCAAAACTCTCACAAAAACTCTCTAAAATCTCTCTTGAAGCCTCTTTGCACGATCAGGATGTCACCGGCTATCCCACATAATAAACGGCTCGTCAATTGGAGCTATATAGGCTCCAGAATCACCGAAACAGTGTTAAATTAGGGAACCAAGTCTAAATCAAACCCTAGAACGATCCGTGGCCATTTGATCGTGACCGACTCGCTATAGAGCCATCCGATCGTGCGTTACAACTGTCCACAGTTTTGATCAAGCCCGAATTTCACCCAAACCATCCAATCTCGATCAATTGAGATATCAGCCATCGGATCGTGCAATTCTCTCAACCATCGGATCTTCATCGGCTGCGTTGTCAACCGTTGGATGGCGCATCTGCAGCAACCATCAAATCCATGCCTAGAATGCATCTCAGCCACTCATTAGCGCCATCGTCTGCAACTATCGGATTTTCATCGGATCGGCTCATAGCTGTCCGATCGTGCACTCACAGCCATCATGGGATAGTACCCAGATCACATCTCAGCCACCCGTTCACACCCATCGTTCCTGCCATCGGATCGCGCTTGGAGCAATCCCCGTTGTCCGATCCATGCACGACTATTAGACCACACCAAACCTCGATTCATGGTGGACTGAGCAAGCTAGTGCCCACACTCGCGGGCCATGCTTGCCTGGGCCGGCCCAGTGCGCTGCGCTGCTGGGCGCGGCCCATGCCGCCACCGGCTTGCGCCAGCCCATAGGCCATACCATCTCCTTCCGAGCTTTCTTTGCATATATCTTCACCATCAGAACTCTGTTTGGATTATTCTTAGGCTCGTTGAACTTATTTTTTCATCCTCGACCTCGTTCTGGGCTTGTTGTGGATCGAATTTCGAGATATTTTTCTCAATAAGCTTCATCTCGACTCAATGTTCAGCCTCTATCTGTCTCTGAGAGCTTGTGATCCATCTCGCCCTCATGTCCTAGGGCATGCTTGCTATCTCATGAATGGACAAATGTGGGAGTCGAGCCAGACCGCTCGATCCCACCTCCATCATGGACTATGACCACTCTAACCAAAGACCTGTTTGAGAAAATCTCCTGTGGCAATAGAAACTTCACTCTGTGATATCGCCTCTCGTCCTCTCGAGTCTCGTATCTCGTGCCTGATCTACCTCCACCTGGAGCTCCATCTCGCACTGGGTTCCTTCTGACTTCTGAAGCTCCATCTCGCATTGGGCTCCCTATCAGATAGTAATATTCTCTCGTCCTCTTTTTTCCCTCCAATATCATCTTATCGCCATGTAAAATCTTCAGAACACTTCCATCAACTCTCTACCTATAGCCGGTCGAATCCAGTCTGCTCAGTGAGATAAGATTTTGTCTGAAATCGGATATGTATCAGATCTTCCTCAATTTTCTCACTGCACCATCATGTGTCCTCTAGCTACCGTCCCGATACCTTTGATCGCACAGCTCGATTCATCCAATAGATGAACAGTGCCCTCACTGTTCTCTAAGGAGTTAAACAGCTTCTCTCTGCAACATACATAATGAGTGCGTGCAGAATGTAAAATCCATTGTTGGGAAGAAGTAGATATCTCATTAGATATCACTAGGACATCATCCTCTGACTTGCTACTGACTGTCGCTGCAGTAGCCCTCGTCCGATCTCTGAATTGATGGTAATCTCTGACATAATGCTCCAACTCATCACACCGGTAGCACCTGATCTTGCTGGGGTCCCTCGTCCTAGACCTGGATCGTCCTCCTCGCGATCCTTTATCGCTCTGTCTACTGCTACCTGCTCTTTCAGAAATCACCAAAGCTGAACTGCTGTCATCTAAGCTCGAAGCCTGGTTCTCTTGCTTGAGAACCTCATCCTAAAGAATCGCTACAATAATCTCGTCCATCTTGATGGTGCTCTTCCTCACTAGAAGAGCAGTCATCAAGGACTCATGTGAAAGAGGAAGTGATGCTAGCAAGATCAACATCCTGGTCTTCTCTTTAACCTTCTCACCTATACTGAGAAGATCGATAAGAATCTTTTGAAAGTGGCTGAGATGCTCCTGCATGCTCTGTCCCTCATCCATCCATAGTTGGTAGAACTGTCTTTAGAGAAAGAGAGTGTTGGTGAGGGACTTCGTCATGTATTACTCCTTGAGCTTTGACCACAGCACCGTCGAAAAAATCTCGCCGTGTATATGAATTACCACCTCATCTGTTAGGTATAAGTGGATGGTGCTCGTTGTCTGCATCTGTAGCCACTCTCAAGTCTTCTCCTCCATGGTGTCCAGCTTCTTCTCGTACAAAAGAGTGTTGATCAATCTATCTTGGACGAGCACGTTCTTCATCCTTACTTACCACAAGAAAAAATTGCTCTTTTCATCGAACCGATTAATCTCCACCTCAATTATGCTTATCTTCTCCATCTCTAATCTCGATTAACACCACCTATACCTGGATCATCTGGTACCACTTGTCTATGATAACCAGATTTTGATATCAATTATTGTGATCTAATACCACTTGTTGAAGAAGGAATAAAAAAAGAGGGAGACAAAAATATCATAAATAAATTAAGGTAATGTGATTAAGCCTCAAGCCTACTTCCACAGGACATGCAATTTTCACTATGAGAGAAAGAAAATCAATCATTCTTCCACTTAATTCTTGTACAAAGATCTCTCTATAAGAAGCCTCAAAACCCTCATAAAAGCTCTCTAAAATCTCTCTTGAAGCCTCTCTACACGATCAGGACGTCACTAACTATCCCACGCAATAAACGGCTCATCAATCGGAGCTATATAAGCTTCAGAATCACCAAAATAGTGTTACACTAAGAAATCGAGTCCAAATCAAACCCTAGGATGATCCGTGGCTATCCGATCATGGCCGGCTCACACCAGAGCCGTTTGATCTCGCATTACAGCCATCCACAGTTTTGATTAAGCCTGAATTTCACCTAGACCGTCCGATCTCGATCGGTTGAGATATCAGCCATCGGATTGCACAATTCTCTCAGCCATCGAATCTTCACCAGCTGCGCTGTCAGTGTTGGATGGCGCATCTACAGCAGCCATCAGATATACGCCTGGAACGCATCTCAGCCACTCATTAGTGCCATCATCTGTGGCCATTAGATTCTCATCAGATCGGCTCATAGCCATCCGATCGCGCACTCTCAGCCGCTGTGGGATGGTGCCCAGATCACATATCAGCCGTCCGTTCGCACCCATCGTTCCTGCTGTCGGATCGTGCCTGGAGCAATCCTCACCGTCCGATCCATGCACGACTGGTAGACCATGCCAAATCTCGATCCACGGTGGATCGAGCGGGCTGGTGCCCACGCTCGCAAGCTGTGCTTGCCTGGGTCGACCCAACATGCTGCGTTGCTGGGCCCGACCCGTGCCGTTGCCAGCCTGCACCGGCCTATGGCCCCTCCAATTGCCTGTGGGCCGTACCATCTCCTCCTGGGCTTTTTTCGTGCATATCTTCATTATTCGGACTCCGTTATTCATCCTGGACTTCATTTTGAATTTATTATGGATCGTATTTCGAGATATTTTTTTCAAAATATTCATATCTAGTTAATTATTTATTTATATTCATACTTATTTTAATGATATGTTATAGATATTAATTAGATATTTAAATTTTTATTTATATCTGAATAAATACAGATTAAAAAAAAAATCAAAACGAATGTTACCCGATCTATTTTTATCTAAAAAAAAATATTCCACGTTACACTGTCCCGCAGTCGCCTGCGAAAGATATCAGCGCGACGTGCACCCGGAGGAGATCCAACGGCTACATAAATCGGACGCCCCTGCAGTATGATGCCGCCGCGTGGCGTGCATCGTACGGCACCTTCGCAGACACCAGCGCATTAAACCGCTTCCGGCTGCCAATTTTGAAGCCCCACCTCTGTCCTCCTCAGAGGCTATTTCTGTAACTTCGCTTGTTCTCACTCCTATCTCTCGAGCGGGAAAATAAGAGGGTGGAGGCCGAGTTTATTTCGCCCAAGTCTCAGTTCCTCCAGATCTAATCTCTACTCTCTCGTTCGCCCGCCTACATTCTGTTCCCTTCTCCTTCTCTCCCCGTGAAGCGTCTTCTCCGCGTTTCTTCTTGCAGTAATGGAGCGAATATATGTGACGGTGAGGGCGAGACCTCTCTCGATGGAGGAGGCCAAGAACACCCCTTGGAGGATCTCCGGCAACTCCATCCACCTCGCCAACCAGTCGACCAAATTCGAATTCGGTAGGGTTTCTTCTCCTTTTCTCGTTTCTGATTTTAAACCCTGGGTTTTAGGTTTCTTGGTCCCAAGTTAATTTCATCTCCTCGGTTGGCAGATAGGATTTTTGGGGAAGACTGCAAGACTTTGGATGTTTACGAGGCTCGGACGAAAGATATCGTGGGCTCTATTGTTCGTGGATTCAACGGTACCCTAGTTACCGCACCTCCCATGAGCCTCCTTCCGTCCCTTTGTTTAATCTGTGTACTTTGTTTCTTTGTTCGTTCGTTTTCTTTCATTTGGTGTCACTTTTTTCTTTTCTTGATTTCTTTCATTATTCATGTATGTGCTAATATTTTGTACTTGTTTCAGTCCTCTGATTTGACGGGATTGCAAATTATTATCGTGATGTATGCCTTTGTTCGAAAAATTGTTCCGCAACTGATTATTTCTCGTAATTCCGCAACTGATTTTTCTAGCTGCACCTAAAGTGTCGAGCAACATATTGCGACATATGGGTGAGCGTTCCAGTATAGATAATGCTGTCTCATAGTAGAGATATGCCACTGGGAATGTGGAACATGCTAAGGGCCTGCTTGGCACTGTTTTTTTTTTTTCCTTGTTTCTTTCTTTCTTGCTTTTTTTTTTTTAATAGAAACATGGAATCCAATGCCGAAAACATGTTGGTTGTTCTATTTCTGTTTCAGTTTTTTGAAGCAACTTCCATTATTTCTAGCTTCCAGTTTTTTTAAAATTGGGTTTTCACCCTTATCCTCCCAACTTCTCTTCTTCCGCCCAATCTTGCCGTCAGCCCTATCTCCCCTGCCCAACTGCTTCGGCTCCCCGAGCCTTGTCGGCCATCTCTCCTCTTGATGCCAAGCTATCCCTCATCCTTAGCCCTACCATTGGCCCCATTCCCACTTCCTTTTCCTCTACCGCTCCCTTGTCTGCCTCTCCACTCGACATCTAGCTCTCTCTTGTCCTCAACCATGTCACTGGCCCCATCCTCCCTCCTTCTCCCTTGTCGCCAGCCACATCCCTGGCCCTCATTGTTAAATAATAATTATAAAAAAAAGAAACAAAGCAAACATGTTTTTGATTATCAGAAATCTGAAAAAAGAATTCCTGTTTCTAGATTTTTTTTGTTTAAAGAAAAGGAAAAGTGACGATGATGCCAAATGCAGCATAAGTTTGCATCAACTGACAATGATGCCAATTGCAGCCTAAGTTTGCATCTCGTTATAGCAACTTCATCTATATACATGTATAGGTCAGCGGTATCTAATTTGCGCTACCAATTGAATAAACCCACTTTATTAAAAAAAAATGCAAATGGTAAAAGTCCAGTTTATATAAGTTAGCTCCTGCACTTCAATAGAAATTTGAGGGTAATTTTTGAATTTCATCAGGCATATTCATTAAGGGAACCTATTACTTGGTTTGTTCTGACTATTGCATTCATATATAATGGGCATTGACATACAAGTTCACTGTTGGAAGGCTGCCAAAAGATTGTAGTTAGTAAATAGCCAAGTGAATATAATTGGTCATGGAGAGGATTGCCTTGTTCTTACTCTAAGTGGAATGGTCAGGTATTCAGGCTTATGAGACTGTCATGTTGTAAGTGTCTTGCTTTTCCAATTTGATCATTCCTTTTTTCATCAAAAAGTTTGTTGCACTGACATAGGAGTGTTTTACACTGCACAATTAGCATTGATATTTCACATTTTAAAACATGTGAAGAAGGCTATCGATTGTAAATCTTCTTGGGTGATCTGATTACCTGGTAGTGTTTGCAATATAAAGGTTGGATTTTTCTGATGGTATTATGTTGTGACCAAAAAATCAGGGTAGAGGCTAGTGATTTAGGTATTTTTACATTAAACATGAATGTTTTGATAATGGGGCAGTGACTTATTTGGTATTTGTTTTATTGCTGCCTGGCAAAAGAACTTCTTTATCTGCTAAAGTACTATCATCTGTTGCCTTTATAAAAAGCTGACATTGTTGTAACTGGCACACAGTCATTGTCACCATTCACTTGTATTTTAACTTTGTGATTGATAAACTTTGTCGACATTTCATGTCTTGTAATTAAGTTATTTTTCATTGGACCTCTAAACCATAAATCAGCATGAAGGTAAACATCTGTACTACAGGATGCATCTGTACTGTTTCCATTTTCTCATGTATAGTGATAAATAATTTAATATTAAATTTTTTCCTTATTTATATTTCCAATCAAATTGATGATACCATTAAACATGGCATTTGTCGTTTTATAACATCTCATGTGTTGTAAGTGTAGATTAATGCTTGGTTGCATATCCTTTTCTTTTTATGTTGCGGACAGGTACTGTCTTTGCCTATGGACAAACAAATAGCGGTAAGACATATACAATGAGAGGATCTGTCGCTGAACCAGGGATCATCCCTCTTGCCGTGCATGACTTATTTCAGAGTATCCAAGAGGTGTTTTTTTTTTTAAAAAATATAATTATTCTCTGTATTTCTATCTATCTTTCAATCTTTTCCTTCTTGTTGTCTTTCTGTATGCTTTGTGCTGACAAGATGTTGTTTCAAAGCTAGCTAATGTGGAAGACATGCTTCAGTGTTTCCGATGATACTTGATCAGTAAGCGCAAAAAGTTAATCTGCTGTATAAAATACCCAGTGTGACAGTTTAATTTCCAGTTGATGTTTCTCTTTTTTCTTTTTTTAAAATTAAAGCATGATATTCTGGGTTGAAGTATAACAATGCATAATCAAGATCCAGTAATTTATGAATGACAGTTTGAAAACACTGTGTTCTTATCCTGGACTAATGGACTAGTAAATTCACTGCCTGCCTTCCTTCTCCTTTAGTTGTGTATTTATTACTAATCACTGCAACCAGCCTTATGGATGAAGTTTCTGAGACTTTGTCCTTACATGCAAAATTGTAGATCTTCTGTAAGACCAAACAATTTCATTGAATTGAGTATGACTATATGTGCTCAAGCCTTCAAGACATTTTGAAATGGAGAATCTCTGTAGGAGAAGGTGCTATCGGAGAACAATTATCAGATTGAGATTTGAGGGGATGTGACTTGGTCAAAAAGGGAAGGGACATGGAAAAGAAAGAGAATTTAAACATTACTTCCTTTATCAACATGCTCCTTTTCCAATTCTTTATTCACATCTTCTATCCTGGTTATTCGTGTACCTTTTTTTGCCATTTCCTGATCCTCATAATTTTGACATTTATGCACAGTGCAACACTATTGGCTTTATCTTATATTCATAACTCCTAAATCAGTCTGATATATGCAAGCCCGACCCTTGTGCAAATTAAGAAATTAATCTTTGATACACTTTAGGCCAACATTGTTCTCTTACATCCTGACCCACAGACATCATTGACTGTAGTCTTATCCTATATAATTCCTCTGAAGCCTTACACACGCATGATGACCATACAGCACTTAAAAATGCCTCTACTGCATCCATCTGTATCTCTAGAAATTTCTCTGTTATCTTTTTGTTCTGATACAATTCCTTAGCATATTTTGCTTGGTGCAACTCCTAAGCCTTTTTAAGCATGTTCATTCCTTACCATTTCTTTTTTCATCTTGTTTACTTTGATCATTATAGTTGCTTAACATTCTAGACTAGACAACATTCTGGGTCTTACTGCCTTTTTATGAAAATTTTCTTAACTGGCAATATAGCAATCTCATCACATTGTATAAGCACTTCATCACTTTATTATTAGGATTTTTAATTCGATGTTATGTGTCTTGATTTTTTTTTTTAATTTTTATTTTTTTGAGGTTTGGGTGGGGTGTTGGTGGAGGAAAAATATAGTGGTAATATGAGATCAAACTTGAAACCAAGGTTTGCCATCTCAGTATCAGATTTCGTACTAGTAAAATCCTATTATAGTGTCGGTATGCAGTTCGATATGGTACGATAGTGTCGGTATGGGCTGGTATGGCTTACGGGTATGGGGCGGTATGGTAAACCATGCCTAAAACCCTGCCCAACAGGAGAGCATGCCAATCAATTGGACATCAAATGCCTTTTTATCCATCCACTGTTTTGTTTAGTAATATCACGATGGTGAAACTGCCTGGAATTTGTTTATCATGAACTCATTTTCATTCTTTTTCCTACATAATTTGCATCTTCGATACTCTGTTCTTGTTTTACAAATATTTAGACCCTTAATCTCCAAGGTTTAACTCAATATTCTCAATATAGCAGACTCCGATGCCTCTCTCATCAACTAATGTTGTATCCTGTGCATAAAAGTACACCGTGCTTTCTCATATTGCGTCGCTAAGTCACATGATTTTTCCAAGCGTATTGTGATAATTAAGGTTGAAAAAATATAAATTTTTTGACCACAGAAATTTGTTCCTTTCTTTTTCCTTTAGGATTTGGATAGGGAATTCCTTGTTCGCATGTCTTACATGGAAATATATAATGAAGAAATTAATGATTTGTTGGCTCCAGAGCATCGGAAGCTACAAATTCATGAGAGTATTGAGGTATTGAACATCCTGACTTATGTTAACATATCAGTATTCTCATTACTCATCAAATAATTCATCCCTCCCCTCTTTTTTGTGACTTACCTCCTTTTTGTTGAAGAGGGGCATATATGTTGCTGGTTTGAGAGAGGAAATCGTTACTTGCCCTGAACAGGTCCTTGATTTAATGGTGTTTGGAGAATGTAGGGCTCTCTGTATTTTTTCTTCATTTGACAGCACTAGTTATTTTCTAACAACTGAAAGATGATATTTATGTTTGTTTTCATCCATGCAGCTCATCGCCACATTGGAGAGACAAACATGAATCTTTATAGTAGCAGGTCTCATACAATATTTCGCATGGTACTCATCATGCCTTGGACCCACCCTATATATTTAACAATGAAGTTCTTTAGCCTTTTTTATTTACTACTTAAGTGGAACTTCAGATAGTTGAGAGTCGGGAAAAAGTTGAAGATAGTGATATTGTTGATTCTTGTGATGCAGTTCGTGTTTCTGTTCTGGTATGTGATGAAGGACATATTAGCCTTTATCACCTTTCTCTTCACTCTTTATTTATTTTTTTTATTCGCTTTCTCTCTCTCTCTTTCTCTCTCTCTCTCTCTCTCTGGGTATTGTTTGGATTGTCACCTTATGAGTAAACCTGAGAATTTTCTTGGTATGTTTAGAATTTAGTGGATTTAGCCGGTTCAGAACGTGCTGCAAAAACTGGTGCAGAAGGTGTGCGTCTAAAAGAGGGTTCCCATATTAATAAAAGCCTATTGACCCTTGGTACTGTTATAAAAAAGCTAAGCGAAGGTACAGAGAGCCAAGGGTAAGATGTAAGATTTGCTGCAATGGTTATTTTGACTAATCCTGTAAATTGCAAACAGTTCCTTACGGTGAAAATGTCTGATAGGGGTCATGTTCCTTATCGGGACAGCAAGCTCACTAGGATTTTGCAACCTGCACTCGGTGGAAATGCGAATACTGCAATCATATGTAACATAACGCTTGCACAGGTATGTTAATTAAATTGCCACAAATTCATTAGCAAGGACTGATTTTGTCGTATTAAAATATGGTAAGCCTTCGTATAAAGATCTTACTCTGTATTGTTTCCTTACCTTTCATGTTATTATGCTGATATGAATTCGTTAGCTATCTCATTCTTGATTCACATGATTATATCAGTAGCATTTTTTTGAAGTTTTATCACTGAACTAGGCCTCCAAATTTCTCCTTATGCTTAGTTCTTTATACTTATCATTAGTAGTTGCGTAATCAAGATCCAAGAAAGGATGATTTATAGCACATGTTGATTGCTGTGACATTCTCTGAAGCAGAAAACATACTTAGAGATACAATTATGCCTTAGGTAAAATAGCAGTAATAGCTTTTCACTTGGGTTATATGGTAAGAGGAATTGCCTAGCAAATGTAAGAGAAATTTTGAAGTGTTCACTTAGAGGAGAAAAAATTGGAGCACCTAAAAGATTCTTCCAAGTTGAAAGAATGGAATGATCTCATTTAGCATAAGCTTCTAGAAAGTAGAAAGAACAAAGAAATATTTGCTGCTACTTAGAATGATTCAGCATAGAATTGCCTAGTCATAAATGTAGAAATAACAAGGCTGTTGACAACTTTATGTTATTAGATATTCTTGTGCAACATGTTCAACTTATTACAAATCATTTAGGAAGAGTTTCATAAGGAGGGAACTATATCTTTAATTTCAATTTAAATATAATTGTCCACAACATTAAGGTGAAAGACCCAAATCTGAACTGGGTTGCAACATATTAATGAAACTTAGATCGTGAGGACAAATGTCTGATGCAGTCTGTCAATAACCAGATATTCTCCTTCTCTTGGCTGACTGTTAGGGGTGCATGAAAAATATCAATTACTGACATAGATAGGCTAATGTTTTTTATGGGGAAGTTTTCATGACCGAAGAAGGGGTTTCATGGATCCAGTCATGTATTAGGATTAAATTTTTGCATAGATCAAAGGGAACAAGGTATATGGGACCAAGTGTATGATGCAAAGGTGTTTAGACAACAATTATTTAGGATGCCAAAAGGATAAGAATTGACATGAGAGTGAGGATATAGGTCAAATATTCCAAGCAGCTCATGGGACATATCAATAATGAGGTTGGAGTATCTTATATTAAACTAAAACGTGACAGGGCCAAAATAGCTGGGATAATAGGTGGTTTAAAAAATGAGAGGGAAAAGGTGAAAGAATGTACCTTAAAGATTAACTGAACGAAGTGTTAATCCAGTGTTATACAATTACATTCATTAGGCAATGCATTGTAGAGTAGGTTGACATTTGGGGACCAGGATGGGAAGTGATATTTCTGACTCTCTTTTCACTTGGTTGGAAGAGTGGCCAAAGATGCTCCATGATGCTTGGGGATGTGAAAGAAAGATAAGGTCACCAGTCTTTTATTGATTGTAATGAAGATATGCTGCATTTATGTATAATATTGTCTCAAAGTTCGTCACTTTCACCATCTAGGAAGTAGCTACTTGGAATTTCATATTCTACCAACGAAACATGTGACACCATGGTTCCGCTCATGAATTTTTCTAGAGCTGTCAAGTCTCCTCAGATTTAGGCAAACTTTTTGATGATTGCTGAAAATAGTTCTTGTGAGTTTGATGATATTTTGCTAGAATATCAGAATATGGTCAGATCTAAATTGGTGGCCTTTAATGAACTAAAGTGTGCATAAATGACATGATGGAATTGTTGAGGATATGTTATTGGTTGTTCTTATTAGGGCCCTATCGGCCTCCAGAACTGTGCAAGTGTTGTGGCAGTGTACCTCCATGGCAGCATTGATGTTGAGAATATATTGGAGCACTGATAAATATCTAGAATATTCATGATGAGCCAAGTAAGTTTTTAGATTTCCAGTGGAGATGTGCCTACACCAAGGGCTGACGCACTCGGTCTGCATGTGAACATAATCGCAAGGGGGAAGTGGTTGTAGATGAGTTTATTAATGGTATCCTGAAGTACACTATTGGCAAATAGTGTAACATTGGTTCATGATACGAAGACATTTTTTGAAATTTAAACTATGAGGCATGCTATGGAGGATTATAGCTTAAGGAGCATATAAAAGGGTTCTAAGAGATGTAATTTAAGGAGTAATAAGAAAGATATACCTATGTAGAAAGTTATACAGAAATGGTTCATGAGTTGACATGTATGCTGGGAAAGTATCAATTGTTTAAAATAGTAACAGGGAGACAACTGAATTTCAAGTAATGGTGGCTCTAGACTAAGGGCACTAAAATCTGCTATATTTGTCTATTATACTTGACCTCCCTTTGTCTCTAGTTTCTTGGTTGGTTTGCTTGTTAGGTTGTTCCATTATTTGAGGCAATTTCTATTCTTTAAGTTGCTATTTTTTTAAATGCAGGTTCATACAGATGAGACAAAAAACACTCTTCAGTTTGCAAGTAGAGCTTTGCGTGTTACAAATTGTGCATGCGTGAATGAGGTCACTCTCTTTTTCGATTTATTTTGTTCACTTTAATTGTTCATGCACTACTAAATTGTCATGTTTGTTGTTTTTCTTTGAAGAGAATTAGCTTTTCTATATGCATTTATGTTGTTTCCATTTTTGATGTATCAGACTGTTTATCAACATAACCATGTGTTAAATTTTCTGTTCATTAACAGATTTTGACAGATGCTGCTTTATTAAAACGCCAGAGAAAGGAAATTGAGGAGCTTCGAGCAAAACTGCTGGTTTGTGTTGTTGCTTTGGTATGATTTTTTTGTATATACATTCAGACCCTTCATGATAAGCATTTTTTCTCGAAAAAACTGTAGAGCTCTCACTCAGAACATTTGGAGGAAGAAATTCTGAACCTACGAAACACACTATTACAGGTCAGTGATTGTCTTTCTTTCTTCTTTTGTATATTTCTTCTCTAAAAGGACAAATCTATTGTTTGTTGTTACACACATTCTTAAGTCAGAGATATTCTTTAGAGTGAGCTTGAGAAGGAGAGGATTGCTTTAGAGTTGGAAGAGGAGAAGAAAGCTAAAGATGACCGCGAGAGGAGATTGCTAGAGCAAGCAAAGAAAATTGCAAATCTTAGTTCATTGGTTTTATGTTCGGAAAGGGATGAGAAGAGCACATACCTCAGTAAGGTTACCATTTTTCTGTTCTCTAAATGATTGCATGTTATGATTCATCATCAGTTCTATGAATTTGAATTTTCTAATCATTTTATATTTAACTTATTATAGTTTTAGATAATTGTCATTTTATGTTTTTTAGTTCACTGATTGACCATGTGGTTTGTCTCTTGGTCCAGCTTTTCATTCTCTTGCTCAAGCTACCATAATGCCTAATTTTCCTTGTGCGCTTGTTAATTTATTTCCATGTTATAGATGAGAAATTTAGTCTACTTTTTCCAGCCTTGTTTTCTAACAAAATAAAATGAGCTAAGAGTTTCAATGCTTTCTTCATTAATTAGGTATATGGTGGATTTAATGCTAGACCACTATCTGATGGGACATCGTTTCTTCTAATGGTTTATAAATTATAATGCAGAACAATTTTTCTCCCAGTATCTTTTATGACCACTCCGTATTTTAAGGTTAAAGTATTCCTTTGTTTCTCTTCTTTTTGTTTCCTTCTCTGGTTTCAGATGTGTTTTTCTTTCTGCAACATACCAAATTATCATGCATGTGCCTGATCGTAAAATAATTCTAAAATCTCTAACCTGATTAATAGCAACAGTACTCATCTTGGCATTTGCCTTTTATATTTTTGTATGACTCATCTGATCTGGATACACCTAAGATATTATTCAGTTTGTTAGTAGCCTGTCTTTTTATGAAGTATATGTTCTGTATATTCAAGATTCTTAGCCCAACTGTATGAAATTAACAAATCAACCATCTTTTTCTGTACATCAACTTTGGCATTTTATCTGTTAGCTTGTCTTAATTTGCAGAATAAAAGACGGGTTACGTGGTGCCCAGGACCCTCTTCCAGGAAATGTACAAATGAGGTAAATACTTATCATTGCACCTATGGTTATATAAGATATATCATGTTGTAGCCTAACCACTTCCCAATGCACGTATTTGATCTATATGGTTCCTCATACTCCTATTTCTGGGAGTTCAGACTTCCACAGTTAAGAGTAGTCCCTTTAAATGATTCAGTTATGCTTTTTATAATCTTATATGAATTCCATTTGAATTATTTTTTAAGTGAAAGCCTTTTTAATTAGGAAGACAATTTTAGAAATTAAACATTACATACTTCAAATTCAGGTCCACACTCCAGATCAGGCAGCTAGTATCATAGAGCCTATTGTACACGAGCGAGATATGAGTTTGCCACTTCCTTTTGAAGAATTAATGCATGAAAATGAAGCTGCAATGGATGAAAATAATGGTGATGCCTGCTTACCTGATAGTGCTGAGAATGAAAATGAATGCAGGGACTTTCTTCTTCCTGATGCACATGCTTTGTTGCATGTTACAAACAGAAGAAAAATGCACATCAAGGTGGATGGCTCATTTCTGGTGTTTTGATGATTTCATTGTTTTCCTCCATTTTGATTTAGAAGTTCGACACTCAATTGCCTAAATTACTTACAGGGAGGTCGTGGATTGGTAGTAAATCATGCAGAATATGAAGACAACATTTTAGAATATGATGCTCAGGTTCCCGTTCTTCCCCATCTCTGCTTATATGCTATATTCCCTTTGCTTACTTGTAAATACAACATTGCTTCCATGCAGAAAAGGAATAAGGAGAGTGAATCTGAAAATGCAACCAGTAAGTTTGTGGAATCAGAAAGCACTCCTGGAAGGACAAGTTTCATCTCTTCGGCGAGTCAAATATGTGGGAGTGCATCTTGTGAAAGTAAAAGCTTAACTGCAAGAGAGTCAGAAGCAATTTTTGTGATCAAACAACTCCAGGATCAGGTTCTTTATAGGTCAAGTACACTATTCAAGTTTAAGATCTTAAATCTGTATTATGATTACATTATTTTTTATTTCATGTAGATTAAATCACTAGAAATGGAGAAGGTTGCAATGCAGAGAAATTTAGATAATGTTATCGAGTTGGCAACTGAACAGAATGCTTCATTCAGAGAGAAGTATGAAGAGGTAAAATCTGGCAAATTTTACTAGAATCTAACTTTATTTTGTGACGCAAAACTTCTTTTGCTTGTTACAGTCTTTAGTTGGTGTAGTTCAGTTTCCAGAATATGAGTTACCTAAATTGTTCATAGTAATCAGGCCTGTTCCTTTTTTTTTTTTTGGTCCTGGACCATGAGTTGGATTGCCTGAGTTGCCAATTCTCATGATTTTGAGTTGCAGTGAATATTAGCCTTTTTTTCTTTATCCACATCGATGGTTTATACATGTTCAGTTTTCTCATCCCTGTTGTCCCTGTGTTATTTTGCTTTGGCATGTTATATCATCCATGCATGCATCTCTTATCAAGCTTTATATTATAAATATTATATTGTAGTAGTTTTAGTTGTTACTTTGTATTGTTAAGTAAAGCAATTATTAATTCATTAAGTTAAAACTCTCCTTAAAAATTGGTATCATTGTGCACCATAGATCTGTAATCCTGAACCTTCAATCAAAGAATTGTCATGAATATATCCAAAGACAAGTGATGTCAGAAATAGACTTCAGGTCGTAAGTTGTGTTACATGGAACAAAGAAGTTTTTATCATGCTACAATCTATTAAATGCCACTATATAGTTGACTCAAAGGAACTCATACACCTCCCATGTGAAAAACGCATATTAGCAGGACCTAGTAAGTTTGTGAATATATAATTGAAACTTGTGATCCTGTGAAAATCATGAAAATGCCAATGTGCTTTAAAATGGAGATCTTGTTGAATGTAGCATCTTATCTTGATGCTGTTAAAAAATGGAGTCACTATTATCCCATGCTTAGTTCTTCTTGTAAGGAATTACTGTTATACAAATCACACTCACTAGCATTTATTTATTATTTTTTATGGAGGTTACTGTTAATCTAAGGTTTTAAAACAACCATAACGAGATGCTAGATTGTGGTCCTTTACTCAGTTTTGTTGAATGAAATGGGGAGACTTATCTCCTTTCTCTTCGGCAAGGTGAAAATTAGATTCATGAAATGGGGAGACTTCTCTCCTTTCTCTTCAGCAAGGTGAAAATTAGATTCATCGACTTATGACTCTGTCAGATTTTACTATGCATGTGGAAGTCCGATACGATCAACTAAATGAAGTCTAGGGATCATGTGTGTGTGTTTGCGTGTGTGTGTGTGTGTGTGTGTATGTATATATATATATATATATATATATATATATATATATATATATATATATGTGTGTGTGTGTGTGTGTATACATATACATACATATATATATATATATACATGTATATATGTGTGTGTGTGTGTGTATACATGTATATATATGTATATACATGCATAGATATGTATATACATGTATAGATATGTATATACATATATATAGATATGTATATACATATATATACATATGTATCTATATCCATATACATATGTATCTATATCCATATACATATGTATACGCTTGTGTATACATATATATGTATACGCATGCGTATTCATATATATGTATACGCATGCGTATACATATATATGTATACGCATGCGTATACATATATATGTATACGCATGCGTATATATATATATATATATATATATATGTATCTCTCTCTCTATATATATGTATGCATATCTCTTTCTCTCTCTCTCTCTATATATATATATATATATGTATCTATATATATATGTATACATATCTATATATATATGTGTGTGTGTGTGTGTGCGCGCGCGTGCGTGCATATCTACACACACACGTATGTATGTATGTATGTATGTATCTATCTATCTATCTATCTATATGTATATATGTATGTATGATAGATATATATAGATATACATACATACATACATATATGTGTGTGTGTGTGTGATTATGTTATTACATGCTAGTAGACATTTGCCATAAAATTCATCCACTGTCATTTGCGTGGCATTTGATTGTGACTTAGTCTTGTATGCAAAGTCACATAAATACATTTCATTCGTCGGCATACCTTGTAAGGATCAGCTTGATCCCTGCAATCTTAAAGGAGGCATCGCTAAAAAGCTTCAAGAGGGCTATCTTGTATGAAGTGTTGTGATTATCTTTGGATTTTTGTTATCCACACCTAGTAGCAAGAAACTTCTAGCTAGGGTGCTATGCCCACTTCAACAAACTTGTCCTTCCACCTGTTCCTTGGTGTTTCCTTATTCTAAACTTTTTTAAGGGATTTGCTCCACATCCCTGCATTAGAAACCATTTCTAAACCCGTTTCCACTTTTGTTTACTACTTACTAAGATCTACAAAACACTTGTATGTTGTATCTAAAACATTATTAAAATGTTGTGTACAAGGAAATTGATTGTTTGGGTCAGCATGTACAAACACGTATGTTTGTCGTAGTTGTTGCCTTAATATTCCCTTTCATCAAGCTGTCTTTATTGTCTTTCTCATTTGCTTAAGCATCAAAGATTTTCCATGTAGTACTGTTCTCTCAGTTGTTTGCTCTGTTACCTTGTATTATGCTTATTTTTATTCTATGTCCAAGTGAAGGATCATGACCTTGGGCATGCATTAGTTGGGTCTTGTTTTCTGAGGCTTTTATGCATCGCAATAGTTTTGTCTGTTAGAGGAAGAATTACTTGTCATACACTTCTGATAAATATTTAAGGGAACCAATTTCAATTTTTCTTGTCAAGTCAAATGTCGTATCTTCTTTGGGAAGTTGAATGCTGTGGAATGTTTAGGGTTGAAAATGAGGATGCAGAGGTTTCTGGGGCAATGGCAAACCATTTGAGTGTGTTTAGTTTTCAATGAAATCAATGCCTTGATGGCATTGGGAGTTCACATTATGTATCTTGCATATTGGCAAACATGGGTCAGTTTGATAGAACTGTAATTTTTTCTAGTTCAGACATATGGGCCATAAAGCAGCGTGCAGATTAATTCTTATTATCCTTGTATGATCCTCTTAAACAATTTTTTCTTTCTTTCTTTGCAGTTGTTTGGAAACTAATAGAATGGTTGTGTGGTGTAGAGTTGCTAAAGTTTCATTACCAATTGAAGTATTGAACATTAAGAATGAACCTTAATAACTTACTTTCTAGCTTTTACTAGATCCCTTGACAGAAAAATTGATCGTGCATACAGTTCTCAGTTTTATACTTCTTTATCATCTGCCATTGGTATGGGAGGTTTCCTAAGATTATTTCTTCCTATCAGTTTGAAACCAATGTATAGTCTTGTCACATATAATTGTAAGCTGTTTGAATTAAAAGTTTGATATGCCATCGATCATTGTCTCCTTTTTTGCATGTAGCTCCATCAAGTGGCTCTAAATGCACGTGAAGAGGCTAGAGTGGCACATGAACAACAAGTATCTCCTTGCCTATCTGTCATTTTATGTTATATTCATACCATCAAATCATTGACTTTTACTTGTTTTATTTATTAAACCCTTATGAATTCTTCCAAATTTGTGCTTTTCTTATTGGGATATGTATACTTCATGAGATTGTTTTAAGGTTCTTATTGGATGAAACTTTTATTTACATGGCATGTTTCAGGAAAGTAAAGTTGATTCATCCAGTAAGATTTTGATGGAAATCCAAGATATAGCATTGCAAGTTGATCATTCAAGAAATGTGGTTGATAATATTACATCCATTGTTGAAGAACTCCTGCAAAACTTCTCCATCCTATCAAATTTTTTCCTGGTAACATGTAAATCTAGCTGTTGTCTCCATCTATTATACACTACACATACATGATGCAACGCACACAACACACGTGCACACGTGCGCATGCACACATTCACATTCTTCCATTTGGAATTGTCCGAATCAGAAGAGTGGTTATTAGTAGCAATTTTCCAGATTATGTATGTTCTGTCAATAAAATAAGACATAGATAGCTGCCTTTGCCTTAATATGATATCGACTTTAGATGCTGCAATTTTGAGCACTGTAACTTTTATCTTGTCTGATGATCTACACTTTGTCAGGGGTGGGCCTTGCTGCATCTGCAAGGTTGCTCCATTATGTCCTTAGAATCATGGGTTCAAAACATGGAAACAACTTTGGTGCACACGGGAGTAAGGCTGCATACATATGACCCTCCTTAGACCCTGCAGTAGTGGGGGCCTTGTGCATTGAGATGCTCTTTGTTTTAAAAATGCTTTTGCTAATCATTTGAAAAATGTAGACTATGCTTAATCAGTCTTAGTTTTCACTACTCAAAAATGATGACATTCTTTTTATGCTCATGATCATGTTTGCTTGATTAGTTATAGTTCATAATTTTATTATGTTTAGTGTTAAATGTATTTTGGAGGTCTTAAAGCAACACATCTCTAGGATATATGGTGGCTATCATACCAAGAGATGCATCCAATCTTCTTCTGACCTTTGATTATGAAATGGTGCAACCCTTTATGAAAGAGTTGCATGGTGGGATACTCTTAAAGCATTATATATTGTGGCCTTTTTTGAGTTCCACTTATATGGGTTCATGGTATAGCCGAGGCACATGTCAGAGTATGAGAAGTTTGTGAGAGTACCCATTTTGATCCACTGATATTAGGCTTTTTCTTTGTACTATTCATGCAAGCATTTGTGCTCAAACTAGTTAAAGTTCACCCTTGATTTGTATTGTTGAAGTGCTCCTCAAGGCAATCTGGAACTAGTTCATTGTTCCTTGGGATCAAAAAACCAGTAAACCACCACAAAATTGTTTGCACTAAGTTAGGGTGAAATATTTACTCTAAAGAGAACTTCCTCTATAATGTGGATTAAATTGAGCGACATTTTTCTGATTTTCATTCATGCAGAAAATATGAAATACATTTTAGTTAGTTGTATTTGAGTTAGCAAAAATGAATTTCCTAACAATATTATTAATTGGTTACATGTTTTACACGGTGCACAAACTTTGTCTCCTGCTTTCTGACAAACATGAAAATCTGCACAATTAAAAGTGACCTGGTCAACTGGTTAGGTTAACCTATCAAACTCATTAACTGAAAAACCTTAATACTAGCTTAATCCAGTAACCTTGATGGTTCAATTTTTTATACCATTTCATTTGACAATTGTTGACCTGCTTGGCTCATGTCTTAAAAGTGAAAAGAAGAACGTTAAACTTAACTAGTTAGAACTTTGAATGTGAACCCTAATTCAGGGTATCTCATTCCCCCTTCCATATCCTTTCTACAATTATCTTAATCTAAGGTTAGGGTCCTGGGATTTGTTTCTTTTGATGCAAGATTTAGGGTTTTAGGGCCAAGAATTTACCTTTCTTGTTATTTCATGCAGGAATGAAAAGAGATTGCAAGTACTCAGGTTAGCATAACCTCAACCCTCATCTAGTGGTCAACTCATGGTTGACCAATGATTGAACCACGAACTCATGACCTGGAAACTAGAATAGTTTAAGCTTGAAAATATCAATTTACTTTTTCATTTAAAGGAGATTACAAATCTTTAAAAGAGGCACCTTCCAATAGCCTGTATAATACCACTACAACAGTCTTTGAATGTGACTGTTCTAAATTGTCTGATGAACTTAAAAATAAAGAGTTAAGAAAGATGACATATGTAGTTCCTAATGACAGCTGATATGATGTTTACAGTGTAATATCTTAGGTATGCTATTGGAGGAAGCTCATTCTTTAACCAATATGGGGAAGTCATTAACAACTGAGAAATGACATTGGCATGTGCAATGTAGCTATGGAGATCCTAGTTAGCATAGCGGCTTGGACTTGTCCAGATGGGTCCATAAAGAGGAGGATGATGTAATAAAACTGATATAACATTGTGACAAGAGAAAATTTTTATCCCTGCTCTAAAAGAACGCCAATGATTATGCTTGAAGCTGGTGTCCTGTCAGTAGGATAAGGCTTGTTGGTTATATTTCAATATTTTACCTGTCATTTGCTGCCACTAAAATATAATGCGAGTCTGCTTGTTGCTAGTGTTTTCAATAGGCCATTGGAGGCAACAATTTCTAGTATCAAGGTGTTTCATTATAGATTGATCAAAATGGGTTGTAAATCATTCTTACCATTTAGCTTTGTGCTATGACTTCCTATGGAGAAATAGCTTTAAGATGCTTTTTTTTTTTTTTGGGTTCTTGAATGCTTCTTAATATATTCACAATTTTCAACTGTCCCCTGATGTTGATGTACGTAATGGTACGGATCGCTTATCTTGCCATGTGATCAGAAATAATGTCATGAAAATAAATCACAAAAGAAGCAAGAAGCTAATTGGAAGTAAAGGATGCAAAATCAGTGAATGAAAGTAATGTATTTTTAGTATTTTATGAATAAGCTAATGGTTCAAGATAATTGAAGGCATCAGACCTCTCATCCTATTGAACCTTCAATGTCACACCTTAGGTCTTCATAGTGCTTTGGTCAAAGTCATCTGACATTGTACCAAGCTTCTTTTGACTCCATATGCACCCCGGATTTATCACACAACATCACACAATGCAAGAGATTTGAGAAGAACTCAGGAGAAGAATATTATTGATGCATAAAAATTTGAAGAGTACATGTGCATTCATAGGTTGTAGGGCCATTTACATGAAGATTGATGGATGCTTTCAAACTCTTTCTTAAGTTTTAACTTTTGAAATAACATGAGGAAATTCTACTTCGAAACAAATTTCCAGAACTAAGCACTATGGTAGATTAAGTTTTCTGATTGTAAAACTTGTGCTGCTAGACGTTTTACATGGCAAGGAAAATGTTGTCAAATTTTGCTAATTCTTTTACTGGTGGGCTTGCTCTTCACCGGCTAGCTTGTCGCTGTACTTTTGTTTCTGATGGTGGAAGGGGGCACCATTTGGATATTTTGACGGCTGGTCATCCATCATCAGTTGTTTGGACACACAGATGCTGGCATGTCAGCAACTTCTGGATCCTGCTCTCAGCTCTCTGTGTGCGCGCGCGCGCGCGTCTTTCTGGTGCCTTTGCACTGCTTCTAATGTGCTGAGGATGTTTTTATTTGGGAGTTTCTAGTGATTGATAACTTGTCAAGTTTGATCCTGGTGTTTAATAAACATCCTGAATTGTAATTATTCCCTGGCTTTTTTTTTTCCCCTTTTTTTATAATTGGTCCTAGCTCTTACATGCTTGGTATTGCTTACCTTTATATTCCTGTTGCTCAGATCTACTAAAAGGCCCAATTGTCGACATCATTTGACATTGCAGCTTTTGTTCTGTGCTAGTTCTGGTTTTCTAATTTTCATTACTGCTACTACATTTGGGCATATCTGTTGAATGCTGTTTTGACTTGTGATGATGCATAAGTTTACATATATGATGCATATTGGTTAACATTGTTATTTTCTATGAGGTGCACAATTCTGATCATGCATAAGAATAAATGGTTTGGTGCAGAATTGTGAGTTAATGGTTTTTGGTCTTTTCAAGAGAGAGTAGTGGTTCAGAACATGCATATTCCCTGTTAGGGCACAATGATTGACTTCTGTGATCTTAGATGCAAGTGAGTCACCACAACTGTTCCTGCTAAGAGAAATATAGTTGCTTTCTTTTCCACGTTCTTAGCTTCATGACAGAAGCTGGCTTTGCTTTCATCTAAAGCTTCTCAAGGGTTTGTGTTGTTTATGGAATGGACTTCTCATTCTAGTCCACCTAATCTTTGTGCTCCTCCTGTTATTCGCAATTTACCTTTTCTTTTCTATAGCTTGTCATATCAATATAGCCAATTTGATTGTGTTAGCTAGGTAAAAATTTCTCAGAGCTATCTTGCTTGTTTTTCCATGTTTTATGTTTATGTTAACCTTGTTCATGTTATGAAGGAACTCAAGTCATTTGCTAGTGAAGATGTGGAGCAGTTCAAGTCCATCATTAGCAGGCATGAGAAAGCATGCGGATTTATGAGGAAGAGAATTGATGAACTTGAGCTAGAAAAGGTGTAATTGAAATATCTTGAGATTTGGCTCATGTTACTTGCTAAACAAAAATATTTTAGGTCTTGACTTGATGATTTGGTTCAAATGCAGAACCTCTTGCACAATCAATCTGTCGATCACCAGAAACAAATCCAGGAGCTTAAATCTGATCTGGATACCTGGGAGAAGGCTATGGCTGTTAGTGACTATCTATTTATCCTCATGTCTTTTCTTTGATAAAATTGTGCTATGGTAAGGTTTTTGATGATTTGTTAGGAACGTGGTCTTCAACATGATTTGGAGAAGGATGAGCTCCTCTGTCAAGTCCTCGGTCTCCAGAAAGAAGTATCATGCTTATCATCTTCTTCTTTAACAAAGGAAAAGGAAAATCTGCGAAAGGAGCTTGAGAAGACAAAAATGAAGTTGAAAGACACAGAGTTCAAGCTCAAGAATGCCATCAAGGATAAAATAAAACTTGAGGTTTTTTTAGGCTCTGTTGTTTTTCTCTGCTCCTTTTCCAATCTTGTGCTTGCAATTGACTTGTTTATGTTGTTCGGAAAAAAAAAAAAAACTGTCCACAGAGTGAGAAAGCACAAGCTGAACGGGAGATAAAACAATTGCAAAGTCAGAGGGCTATTCTCGAACGCAATATTTGGAAGCGTGACTCTCTCATTGATAGAAGGCGTGAGTCAAAATCAACTGATTTTACTAAGCCAAAAGGAGTTAGCAGTGTAGTTGAGCAAACTCTCCAGGTGAGATTTACTAATCTTGAATGGTAGGACTGAATCTTGAAATTGTTCTATAGGTCTGTGATCTGTCTTTTACATATGAAATGGTACATTAATCAAATATTTTTGTTCTCCAAGCTAGAGACTAGTTGAGCTTGTTGGGCGAAGTTACCCAAATTCATTTTGCAACAGATTTGTAATTTAATTATGATTTGTTTCTCAAAATAGTACAAAGCATATCAACTGAAAAGGCAATTTGAATCCACTTATGTTCTTTATATTATTTGAGTAGATTTTCCTTGAAAGTAATGAGTGATTTAATGTTATCAATGCATCCAAATGAAATGGGTAGTGCTGTTTTCAGTCTGACTTTTTTAATTATGTTCTCTAAGAGCAAGTGTTAAGCATAAATATTCATATCAGCTGCTTTGGAGGCCAGCAACCCAAATTTATATCTATCAGCTGGACAAAATGACTGGTATAAGCATTGTATAATACAAAATTTAAATTATGTATATGGTATACATGTATTTCCCTTTTTTGCAACTGGTCAAATAATGAAATATGCAGAGGGTTTGCTGGGGAAGAAGCTATTCGAATGTTGCAGGTTTATGACACAAAGTTCCCTTTTTGTGTTTTGAAATACCTATTCTAGTTTTGAGGTTTATTTTGGTCAGCTCTGATAGCTTTAACCTGATATACGTCCTATGGTATTTTAGATAATTTACTACTAATTTCTTCCCATGAATCTTAAAAGTGGCGTGATGGCTTATGGTGGGACTGCATTATTGAAGTAGCCTAAGGCTATCTGACCATAGCCCAGGAAACCTAGATGATCACTCTGGTCTATTGCCAGCAACTGGCCAGGCAACATAATATGGTCACCAGATCATCTTTGACTTCATTTGTATTATCACTATCGTAAGATGTCTCGAGGCACGCATGGTGAACATTTTGTTTGAGTACTCACTGACAATTAAGAAGACTAACTGTATATTATAACCTACAAAATCTATACCAAACTCAGTAAAGTATATAGTATATACTGAAGTCATAGATAAATAAAACATAAAAAAAGGAAATAATGCATATCATTGTTGTTTTAATTCCAACAGTAGAAATTGTTGAGCTTCCATGGTCATTCAACTTACTGAAAGGCTTGAGGATGGATCTAGCATTTTGAATAAAAAAACCTTTTGGGAATGATTATTTAATACTTTATAGTTCAATTTGATTTTTCAAGGAGGTGCAGTTGATATATCCCACTTCCACATGGGCATCGACATGTTTTTTATATGAAAAGCATAAGAAAATTATATTTTATGCTAGGCTCCTGTCATATGTTTGATGGTGGATTTATGATTTTTTTTTTTTAATGGATGTGCATCATGGTTTGCTCCTACATTTGATTTTAGATTGGTACAAGTCTCATGCCCCCATCGTATTACAAGGATTCTGCTGCACAGATTTTAATCTTGAACTAATATCAAAGTTTGTATTGTTTGTGTGTGAGAAACCATGTATGGTGGACTCAGACACGTCTAGTGTCCAAGCATGCAGTCACCATCACAAGGTTGATGAGAACTTTTAGTGATGTTTATGGTTGTACGTGAACAATTGCGATAAGGCTTGTTTATCTTTGTTGATTGTGGTGCCTTAGCCTTTCTGCTAATAATCATGCTTGCTCTCTTATATTCATGCAATCTATCAGTCAATAGTTTAATCTATTTTTTTGGACATTCCATGTTGAGCTTTTAGGAAGACTACCAAAAGCTCGAAGTTCACGCTTTTGAGATGGAGGCTGAAATTGCTTCTTTAAAAGAAGCTTTGATAAGTGCAATTGGAGAAAAGGAAGAAGCCTTTGCGAGAAATGACTTCGTGAACTCAGAACTAGAATCTTTTTCTGACAAATTGAATGAAGCAGATAGCAAAATTAAGTTGTTAAACGAGGAGGTTGCTGCCGTGGTATGCTTGATTGTATCTCCTCAAATTTATTCAAGCAAGGCTTCTTTATTTTTATATTTGTCAGTGTGCTTTTTTCTCTATCAGTTTGTCTATTTCATACAAATAATTCATTGGCTGCATTTTGCAGACACAAAGGTTGCATGAATCTGAATTCTTTTCCAAGAAATTGGAAGCTTCTCTTGATTCACTGTACAAAGAGAAAGAAGAGATGGCAATGGTGATAAGATCCTTCCAAGTACCTCAGAAAGGAATGCTACTTTCATTTTTTTTTTTGTATAGTGCCTAACTGTTCTCATTTGATATGCAGCAACTTACAGATGCCCTTCTAGAAGTGGAGGCCGACAAGTCAAGATGGTCAGCCAAGGAGAAAGCTTTCACTGAGGCCAATGGGAGATTAAAGATATCCAATGATGAGATTTTGAAGTTATCAGAAGATCTATCAAAGGTATTCTTAGATATGAGTGTCACCTTAAGCCCTGGGCCATCAATTTTGTTTCACTCTAAGGTCGATTATAATAAATCTATTAGCTTGAGTTTGTCAGCTTTGCTGAGCAAGGAAGAACATTCTTAATGCTGAAATAGAAAGAGAAACTGTAGCTTCACTGATGCTGTGGACTACAAAGTGGATGTTTACTTAAGTATTAGGATATCATCTTAAAATCTATCAAAAGATGAAGGGGCATTTTAGTTAATTTATCATTTTTGCCCACAGGAGAACAAAAGGAAAGCTTCTACTACCACCAAAAAAAAAAAAAAATGGAACATGAGAGTAACATGTCCACTGTGTAAAATTCATCCTGCTAAACTAGAGATATTCCATCTCAAAGCTAAACTTTGTTACCTGATTACATTTGATTTATCATTGTTATTTATATGTATTGTAACATTATATTGGAAATAATTATTTGAAGACTCAAGGCTTGATCACTTCGAATATCTTACTGCAGGAAGGAAGAAAAAATTTTCTAGAGCATGAGTTCTTGTCATTCCTCTTTGTTTTCCTAATACTTCTTCTAAATTTCAAGTGATCTCTTTGTATCATTGAGGTTAATCTTCTCATAGATCATTTTGCAGCTATATGTTTCTTTGACCTTGTCTCATTAAATATTATACTTCAACTCTTTATAACAGTTAACTAAAATCTATTATTGTGGGTTATGGATGGATGGTGTCTCTCTTTTTTTAACCTGAAATGAGGACATGTTTGAAATTGAAAAACATAGAATGTGGAGTGAAAACACTTTATTCAAATTGATGCATGTGACTTTGTTTGTCCTAATGGGAAAGGGTAAGTTCTGTTCCTATTATTTCTCAAGAGATGTGCAGAATTGATAGATACGTCATTTGCAGATGATATGATGTCATTCTTCGATCAGAGTGTTCAACATTAAACTAAAGTATGGGAAAGCTTTGAAAAAAGCCTAAACTCAAGTGAACTTGTTAGAATGTAATATTAGTGGAGATATAGACAAAAATGAGGGTTTGGTCAAATTTGATAGCCAAGAAGCGCTTGAGTAAAATCATTTTCTTTAGCTGGCGTGGATTCAAAGAATCAGGTTTTACAAATTTGGTATGATAACTTTCATAATCACATTGTTGATTCAGCTTTGGCAGACTTTGTTGGATATATGTACTAGATTGTAATACGACTTGCCAAAGAAAGTCTTTTTTTTGTTATCTTGGATCTAAGGTTTTAAATCTCGTGAGACGGGATTGTTTCGATTTTTTCATGGAATGGGACGCGCCGCTGTCCTACCCTATCTTGATACTTAGGACAGAGGATATCCCAAGATGTCCCAATTGGGACGTTGGGATACTAGTGGGATAGCCCTGTCCCGACACATGGGATAGTATCCCGTCCCGATGTCCTACGGGATGTTTTGCTGGGACCTGAATTCTTGTTTGGATCTATGAGTCATAAGAATGGAGAAACAAGTGGACATATTTAGTAGTATCAGAGTAAGGTGGATGTAGTGGAGAGTTGCTTCTTGTGATGTTTGATAGTTCACACTCAAGGCTTAAGGAAATATGCTATAAAGCAACTCCAATGCCTGCAATATGTATTCATTAAGAATGGGCATTTAATAGGGCCCAAATGTATAAAATGAAGTAGAATGATGAATAGATCGATGTGCCTTAGGAAAAAGGAAGCATGTTAGCAGAAATAATTGAGGATAAAATGTGTGACATTGTCTTAGTATGGACCTGGAATCCTTTGAGCAACCACCATGCAATTATTTGTCATTTCATTGAAATCTATAATCAACCTTTTGATCAGATTTTGCTTGGCTGAGTGTTTGAAGCATGTGTATAGTGTTTGATGAGAGTAATTAGTAACAAACTTTTAAGTTCTGTGGGCAACCTAGGAATGTGTCACAATGAGTGGAAGTATGTTTCATGAGGCCTTTAAGTTGTACATAGATAACTACATAGTTTTTGCCTCAGGTACAGCATTAAACATGAGGCCATGGTAACAATCCAGAAGTAGCTATACCCTGATGGTAAGAAAAGCTCTAAAACCTAATATTTTTCAGAGAATTTCCTTGCTTATCTTTAGCATATCTAATGGTATATACATAAAGGACTGGCTGATCTTAACTGCTGAGACACACAGCTATTACTGACCCTTGAGTACCCACAGCTATTACTAATTCTTTCTCTAATGGTCCTCGAGCACACACAGTTATTACTGATCCTTTGCAAGATCATTATGGGACCTTTCTGAATTGCTAATCCATGTTAGACCAACATGGAGATGTGCTCCATTTTTCCATTGAGGCCGTACCTAAATCTGTGCTTGAGAGACAGCTCTCCATATGCTGATAAGGGATTGATTCTCAAGAAGAAAGGAGCCGTGGTGATCCTCTCCAAGCTGCCCATATCCCAAAGTGAATACAAAGTTAGATCTACACTGGATGTCACCTGGATCGCCACATCTATTCTCCTGAGGATAAGTTTGGTTTCAGACTCCAATTTGAGCAGGAGTACGCCATGCTCATTCAGTGAAAAGAAAGCCTATGTGGCTGACTATCTTTTCTCAGTATCTGATTGCCGGTTAAAGAGAATTTTCCTGATCATCCCGTAAGCTGAGCAGGGAATTCAGCATCAGATTGTCGGTTAACTGACCACAGGGCTTTGGATATTCTGTATCTATCAACTCACCATGTTGATGGAATATTAAATTTTGCTTTATAGCTGAAAGATTTGTATATCTACAAAGAGACATCAATTTGCTACATTGAACATGATATTTCTGCAGCAGTGGAGGCTTTGGAGTTTGGAGGGATGAAGATTTTGTGACAAGAAAGAAGTCATGAACTGCAAACATGTTTCATTGTTTTCTGCAATAACTTCTTTTTGAACTTTGAAACTGAAATCCACTGGATCACATTAAAGATGGAAACCTGAGAGGATCCTAAGTTTCCTGTTTTCGTTATATTCATTCCTTGTGGTCTAGAAGATCTAAGTTTATGTACTCCTAATAGTCTATGAGAGCAGTCATAATGATCTTAAAGGCAATTTTTAATTCTGTTCACTCACAGCTGTTAATGGCCTGATCTTATCTCCTTAACAGTTGGATTCTGATTAATAGCAATCTTTGTAGGATTAAAATAATGAAAGTCACTGTTGACCCCTGGAAGCATAACTTCTAATTAAGAAAATTTTCATGTTTGATTTTTTCCTAATAATATGTCCTCCATAAGAGATCCAATATGTTTGTTCATGCTCATATATGGAAAGATTAATCTTCATGGCAAATACCATTGCTTTTTATGAGATAAACTTTTTGCACTGGAATCATGAATGCAGCTGTTTTTTGCCTAGTGAACTCTTAGGGAAATGATACTTTGTTAGTGAGATCAACCGAGAGTATAGTAGAAAACCCCTTTTGACAAACTGACAAGCAGTGAACAAATAGGATCATAATGGTCTTGTGGAGTGCTGTAGGAGACAAGTTACTGCCACTTGTTTATGCAATAATGTTAAATTCTAAGGTCAACTGTTGGTAATGGGGTCTGGTGAAGGTTGACTCTAAAAAGAGTTGGTTATGAATTGAAGGAAGAGACTTGTTCGATGGATTATCACTGTAATTATTTCGCTGTTTTTTGGCTTTTGGAGATGCTTGTTCTATTATATCAAATAGCCAGATCATTGAGATTATGCATCTCATTTGTTGACATCTCGTATCTGAAACAACAGCCCTTTTGACTCTTCTCATATCTACACATATACATTCATCCTTATATTTTATATACAGAATCCATGTGAAGTTGCCCATTCAAAATTCTTGATGCAGATAAGAAGATTAACCTTGTTGGCTTTTCATCAAGTAAATGGTGGTTTGCTAATAGTTTGGGGGGTGTGTATTTGTGTGCATGTGTGCAGCTTACTGTCATTATGTACCTAAATTACTGCTATTCAACTAGTAATGTTTCAGTGGTTGAATTTAGCAACTGACCCTTTGATACCTTCGTGCCTACACTGACCCAGTTTGCACTAGTCAGGTGTTATTTGGCTTCTTATGCATGTTTCTTCTATGTAACAATTCTAAGAATATGTCATTCTTTAGATTTTGGCATCCATGTTATTGCTTTTTTAACATAATAAATAACAGATGCAAGATTTGCATGATTGACTGAACTTGCACTGCACACTTCTACATATTATTCTTATCATGGCGATTCTAAAATATAGGTGAGACATGAATTGGAGTCTTGCAGAGAACAATGTAGGGTACTAAGGGAAAGATTGGTTCTTTCTGAGGAAAATGCAGAAAGAGACAGAGAGTGCAGGTTTGTCAGCTTTTAATTTGTACCTTTTGCAGGAAATGCAGCCTATGTTATTTGAAATGTAACCATGTAACTGGTTTTTATATGCACATACATTACTCCTTTCAAATACTTAGCAGTAATTTATTGTTACCATTTGGAACTGGCATGCAGAGAGTTCTGGCCATATCCTATTATGCTTTCAGTAAAAAGTTCTGTTCTTTTTGTAATGCAAAAAAATCATGTCCATTTTGCCATTCTGGTAGATAGGTGGTTGTAAAGATCTGTTCAGTTCTTCTATGGGACATCCTCAATTCTGATCACATTTTTTAAGGAAAGTCATGGATTTTGTGATGATGAATAGTAAATGCTCTTATTTGTTCTCTGTTTAATCATAACAATTTATGTCTATGCTGCTACTAATTGAGATCACTCTATAATTTTGTGGATCATGTATCAAGGAACATAGAGAATAATTCACTGAATGGAAACAGAATCAGCTTCTGTAAATTCCAGTAATTGGGCGCAATTTTTTCCTCTTTTCGCGAACTTGTTTCTTTCAAGTGTGAGATAAAGTAGTGAAGTCTAGGAGCCTTATATTCCTGGCAACTGGCCACAATAAATTTGCTTTATAATTGCTTCTACTTCAGATTCAACTTATTAGGGTTCCTTATTAACTTAATTTCTTCTCAATGAAGCTCCTATTCTGAGTTAGCCTTTCATTATAGGACTTTGGTATATATGCAATCGTTAGTTGTTTGCATCCACTTAATCAACTTAAGAAGGAACTCAGTTTCATGACTGATCCTATGAATAATGAAAGATTTGTCTATAAACTGACAAAACTACCACCACAAGGCCTTAAATATACAAATTACTTTCATCTTGTTGAAAGTTTCCACATGATTTCCATACATCTACATGCACAATGACATGAATGCCTTGGTGGAGATTGATCGGTGAATGAGGAGGTGCATTCTACGATACAATAAAATATATGCCTGCAATAGTGCAATTACAGAACCTCCACTATTGTAGCATTACTTTTCGGCATGACTGAGTCATGTACTTAGACTGTCAATGAGACTTTTAGAAGCAGCACTGGAGGAGGAAAAGGGAAGGCTTCAAAGAATGATCTGAGTGCTAACCAGTAAGCATGATTGGATGATTAGGAGCGCTATGGCTGGTGGCTGTGGTAAAGATATAATACTGGGGTCAACCAATGAAGGTCCCAATATTTAGTAGCCATGATTGAGATTCTATCCTAAGTAATGACCATACTTTTGATGCCTTATTATCAAGATTAGTCATCTCCAAATATATGGATGCATGTGTAGAAAAGATGTCACCTCCAATGCAGGCATATCACCTCTGAAGAAGAGTTTATAGGGTGAAGAAAGTACTTGAAAGTTCATCCATCATACCTTACAACCTCTGCAGCTTGTTGACTTTGCTAGACAGTTCCATTGCTGGTTATTTTGTTTGCCATAATACGTTGTCACCAGCCTTGGCAGCATTTAGGTTTAAGTGTTGATTTGACCATTTCATAGGTTTATTTTGTACTCGGTATTGTCTCTTAAGGCTCGCTTCAATACCAGACCACACTGCTAGTGACTTCTCTTATGTCTCCTATGACTTACTATAAGCAGCTTCTGGGGTTACTAATCATTTTGCGAGTTGCTTCCTTGGTAAGATACAAGCTAAACTGCATCTAGGCTGTCACCTTGTTTCACATCCTCAATGCTCCTCGTTGTTAGCTGCAGTAATCTCCAATGTTCAAGATCTTTCATCAATGCTTCGCTATCCTCAAAAATCTCCATTGATTGGCTTTTATACTAAGGGTTGAAGTTTCTGAGAAAATTGAACATCCAATATGGATAGCTTTTAGCTGGAAGCGGCAAAAATTGACTCTGATGCAAATTCTGGTGTTTTTTCTCTTCTTTTCTAAGGACGAGTTTGGGCTAATTTCTTCACTGCTTTTAGTTAGATAATGACAAACTTTGGGTCATTTCTTCCATTCTTTATCTGGTGAAAGAGGCGGCTTAGTTTTTTTTGGTGAAAAAGGAAACAGCTTATTTGTGAATGGGTAACGATTCTGGAGTATGGAGAGCATTTCTTAACATCAATCATAAACAATTTCTTCTACATGCGAAATAGCCTTTTCTTTTCTCTTAGGCAATTTTTGAGGGGGGAAGATGAGAAAAAGGGTCTACAATGTAGAATCGTAGATGGAGCCCAGTAGCAGATTTTGCTCACAAGATCTGTGCTTGGATATGCAGGGACTGAGCTCAATTTTGTACATATTTAAATTTCTGTAATTGTACTTATATTTTGAGACTCCATAAGTTACAATTCATAAGTTGATAGTTGATATGATGGTAATCATCATTAAGTTCTAGTATATTTGTTGTTTTATTCTTGTTAATTTTGATTTGATAGTATTTACATTCTTAATCAAATCATTGTCAAACATGTGAGTGATATACTATAGTTTGAGGTGAACATGATTCTTTAATATATGTTAAATGTATTCATTGTTTAACAATAATTTTATAATTTTTGGCTTTCATCATGGAAACTTTAAAAACCATTCATAAAAGATTCCGACCAATATAAAATACTAGAAATATGAGTGGTATATGCTGTCTTTGGCTTATTTTTATTTTTGTATTTTTGTATTCTTTCAAGTGTTGACTAATTTGCTGAAACTTCATCTGAAAGTGAGCTTTATTGTTGTAGTACAATTTTAGTATCTCCTTTTCCTAGTAGTGGTCTATTATATTCCACATTTGTTATAATATTTGAAGTATGACTCAGCATAATTTTGTGAACAGGAATGGTGAGGAGGGGTTTGGTGGAGGTAGGAACATGTACCTTGTCTTTTCCAAAGTCACAACATCATTCTTTTACTCATGAACTGCAAATAGACAAAAAAAGGGTCCTTATATGCCGTTAGTCTATAGAGGGAGGGGGTTACATTTGAGGAAAAAAGAAAACTTCTGTTGATCTGTTATTGATGAATTACTGCTTTGGAGTTGGCGAGTTAGATATTGTTGTATGAAGTATGTATTATCATTGTGGTTAAACGATGACGAAATAGTGGAATTTGTGGATATTGATGCCATTGCATAAAATTTGATTATGTTTATCATGAAAACATATTATGCTTTTTTTACATATATGTAGAAAAGTGTGTACACACACACACACACACACACACACACAGACATATACATACATACATACATACATACATATATACATATATATATAGACACACACACACACACATATATAGATATAGATATAGATATAGATATAGATATATAGATATATATCATTTATCATATCCTAACTGTACTGTGTCCTGATTTATAGGTGCAACCATATGATGTGGTACCCATATCCCTTAATTATGTTATGCTTTATAACTTTTCATATTCTCCTCTTAGATGATCATTCATTACGCTGTTGCATTAATACACATGCACACTTCTTCTTGCATGATGTGCCATCAGTAGGTTGGTCCTCACACTAGCAACAAATGAGGTCTATCTGTTCATCATTGTTTGCTACATCCATTTTTGACCTGCAAGTTTTGCTCATATGCTTCCAGACATCACTGAGGGTCAGCCAGTTTTTCAAAACCTTTTACAATACTCTGATTGTTGGACCTTTCTATTCAAAGAAGTAAAATTTATTTACTTGTTGATTCACTGTCCAGGCATGTAGAGTGGTGTCTGCATTGCTATTCTGTATATTTATCCATCAATAGATATGTCATTGATTTTTAATGTACTAACATATGATTTTTCTCTGTCACACAGCACAATAAAGTCTACAGAGATTGCTCAGTTAAGAAATGAGCTTAAACAATACATAGTTGACAGTGTTGAACATGATAATGTGAGTCTTTCTGCAACCAACTAGTTCACTTCCAAGTTCAGTCAAACTTATATAAAACAATAATGACTTTTGATACACATTCAGGTAAAGTCAAAAGTTGAGCTGCTGTCATCGGAATACCATCTTGCTTATGAAGAGGTGCAGAGACTGCAAGAGCAATTGATCATCCTTACCAGAGAAAGAGATAAATTATCTCTTCAAGTCAACGAGATGGATACAGGATTCATTTTGTTAGAAGATTACCAGGTTTCACCTGTCTTAACCCATATGCAGAACATAGAGGCATCTTGTACACCTGTTACAATAACCATGCAAAGGAAAAAAAAAAAAAAACTTTCCAATTTCTTAATCTCAGTCCTGCTTGTGCTGGTTTAGTGATACACCACATAACATTGTCTAACTGGACAGAATCTTAAGAATCAGCTTCTCACGGTGACAAGTGAAAGAGATGATTTGATGTCTAAAAATGAAGAGATGAACACAGTAATAGTTGAAGCAGAAGTTCTTAGAAAAAAATATGATGACATGGTAAATCATCTGGTTTTTCTTTCAAGCATGAGCTTGGCTTATTTTCACTGATGCTTTCCCATTTCCTGCATTTCTTTTGTCTTCAGTTATTGAAAGCCAGAAGAGATTCAGATGAATTTGCTAGAACGATCTCAAGTATGGAAGTCAAGATGCATACTGTGAGCTCTCTTTTACTCTCTTTTTCCCCCCCTATTTCATGTTGACATGCATGAAAGAATTACAATGATTGTGTTAGCACAAGTAAATTAATGTTTTCTTTTCTCAGAGGACACAAGTATGGTAATATTATGTAGTCTTAGTGGACTTGTTATTTGCAGTTATGCCTGAGTGAGCATTATATTTTCCTGTTGTTTCACAATATAAATTGAGAAGTTTGGCAAAGTACACCTGACAGAGAGACTACTTGCTTTGATGTACTTCCACAACATGAAGCAAAAGTCACTAGTTATTTCCTACTCAGTCATTTTCTTCATCTTGACCAATTTTGTTTGATAAAACACTATGGATGTTTGTTTGTTATTTTTAAAATGGAGAATGTAATTTTCTTTTATTGTTTTACAGCATGTGTTTATAGTTGGAATAATTTGTATTGATTTCTCTATTTGTTGCACGAAGGAAACTCACTCAGGGTTACTACTAGCTGTTAAAGAAGATTTGTAACTTATTGGGTAGAAATAAATTGAACTTGCTCTGGTAGACCACTATAACTTGGTTGATTTACGCAAGACATGCCTGAGCACTAAGCCATTCTATATTCTTAATAAATAGCACAAGGCTTTATGCAGTGGCTGTTTTACTTTTCATTGACTGATGATCCATTTATACTTTTTATCCATGTTTTCTTTGCCAACAAGTTTTGTGTGGATGGCCATTGCCAATCATTTGCTTGTTTAAGTTATCATCATACATCAATATCTATATAGATATAAACAACTTGTTGTAATTTAAATGTTTCATCAGAATACCATTACAATAACTAGCATGTCTTAAGATATTTATTTCAGCATTTATTCCTATCATGGACTCTGTCCTCTGATAGCATAATGTTTCTTGTGTCAGTTCACACAAATTCCAGAAGGGTTTCCTTAGGTCTATCTATCCTAGCCTTTCCTACTGGTATCAGCTTGTTTTTTTCCAAAAGCTCCTCTATCCTTAAGTTATACATGCCCATGCTATCCCATACAATGCTTAAGCATTTTACCCATCACTGGTCCAGCTTTTGCACTATTCTGTCTCTCTCAGTTTCAATTAGTAAAAAACATCTTCATGTTTTAGTCACGTCCATCTTAGCTCTCTCATCTTCACTGTCCTAATTTGTGATACCCTCCAACTTAGTTCGAGCAAAAGAAAAAAAAAAAGAAAGATTCTTACCGCTTTTGGCTTGTTTCCAAATGGTGCTGAGCTGTTTTGACCCATGTTATGAATGGTAAGACTCCCACTACTTGACACCAAGTGGCTCACCAGTAGCTGGTAGACCCAATGCAAGTGCTGGTATTGGCTTGGCACAGGCTGATAGTTAAATCCATCTTACAATAGTCACATTCCAAGTGTGATTTGCTTCCATTTTTTGAAAATATGAAGTATGCTTGAACAAATATCCTTCATTGAATGTAACATAATACTCGAGCCATTACTTGTAACAAATACCTAGTTTCATATCATAGAACCAAGGATATGGATTTTATTATTTTCCCTCCCATTTGTTTAGGACAAGTTTTATTTGCTCTATAAATACTGTTGTATTAATATTTTTTTTTACGTTATCAGCTTGTGACCATGTACAACATCAAACTACATGCGATCAAATTCTGTCTTTAAGGATTTCTGATAACTGAACTATGTCAGCTAATATTCATGAATTGAACTCAAATTTGTACTTACAGGATGCTTTGAACTACAATAAAGAGAAGACAAAGCTCAGAATGCGGCTTCGCTCAATGCAGGCAAAGTTAGATGCACTCCGTGGTAGGTACAATGAGGTGATGGATGAGATGGGTCTCATGAACAACAAATTTGAAGAAGCATCCACCAAGTTAAAGAAGCAACTTGCCTCCTACGGAGTTGAAATACTTCGCTTAAAGAAGCAGCTTTCAACTGATGAATGACTTCTGGTAGACATCATTATATAGAAGAATAGGGATCCCTAATTGTGAAGCAATTTCTTGTAGACTTGTGTATTATATTTTTGGTTGTCTTGTTCATGGCTTCAAGTGGGTATAAATGTCTGAGTAATTTTACAATATGTAAATTCTGCCAACACTAATTATAAGCCTGGTGTTTATCAGCGTTTTGCATTCAAATTAATTCTGTATTTTCTGTTTTTTTTCCACCAGCTGTCTTTTCTATCATATGAACTATAAATATCATCAATATCATTCTCAAAAAAAAAAAAAAAAAAGCATCTACACTTATTCAATTATTTTTCCATGGTAGACGATTCTCCAAACTATTTTTATTCGAATAGGTTGTTCACAGGCTTGCAACCATACAATTAGCATCATGAGTCTCTCTGAACTTGTTCATGAAATACTTTGGGTTAGTTGCTGCCATTTGTCCAGATGGTTGTTGCCATTATTCTGTTATTGACTCTCCCTTGCTTATTCTTTGGCGAGCTTTATAAATTAGTTCTGAAAACTGCTTCCACCTCACATTGCAAAGTAATGCTTATTCTTTGACTCTCCCTTTCTTTTCTTTCACCATTTGCATGCCATGTGACAGTATTCTTATGTAAGTGGCCTCTGATATCCAGCCAATATCAAAATAACACTGTGGGTAAGCCTCGATAAGGCTAGGTAAGATTACAGAGCCAACGTCAAGCCATCGGTAGTTTTCTCCTTGTTAATTTATCATGCAGTGCTGTTTTTTTTTTTTGCGTTGTCAATATAAAACCCTGAAAATTTAAAAAATAAAGAAACATTACAAAGTTTAATTTGCATAAATTCCTCCATCCTCAACACAGACCATAGTTGTACAAAATTCGTCAGATAATTTATGGAAACTATCTGATATTTTAAAATGAAAATTACAGCAGGAAAAACGGAAACAGTCGACAGCAGTTTGTCGCAGATGGAGTTCCGGCAGAATACGAGATGAAGAAGACAAAAAGTAACAGAGGCCAAATCGGGGGAAATCTGATCTTCTCAAAGAGTCAAATATCACTTGAAATAATTCTGATTCCCTGCTTATATTTGGCCAATGCATCCCTACGGAAACCTTGAAAGAGGCGCTGTATGGTGCAGGCCAAGCAGATGTCCGAATTATCCAGGTTTTGTAGAAGCGGACATGACCAATACAGTTCCTAGTAGCAGTCGGCTTACCAAATCTGCCAGGCCGTCCAAATTCCTATCAAACTATTAACCAGTGTAGTCACCATTTATCACCGACTTCGAGTTTCATCACCAGACCCTCCTAAAAAACTTTATATCCGGTTTTCCAGATATTATTCAACCAAGAATGACGGGTCTAGCACCTAGGCGGTACCTTTTCAACGGGGTACAACCCCATTTGACAGTTCCAATTGTTCCTCCAAACTCTCGTCTATCAAGAGTCAGAGTAGAAAGAGCCACTATCAATCTTTTTAAGAAGAGAGAGCGAATGAGAGAGGAATGCAACACCATGTTGGCATTTCCAACTAATCATGAGGCTGGCAGAGCCAATGCAACCCATCCAGCAAGTCGGAGTACATTCTCCGGTCCATCGCCCCCCTCCTCCTCCCCAATTCCTCGAGCAGCTCGAACGCCTCCTCCGTCCTCCGTTCCCTGCACAAGCCCTCGAGGAGAGTCCTGTACGTCAAGATATCGGGCGCCATCGAATTGGCCAGCATATCGAACAACACCTCGATCGCCTCCTCGAACCTCATCTCCAGTGCCAGACTGCTGATCAGTGCCATGTAGACGCTGCTGCTCGGCACCAATCCCTTCTCCCTCATCTCTTTGAAGAACCCCATTCCTTGATTGATCCTCCCTTTCTCGCACAACCCTTTGGTAATGTAGCCATAGGTGAACTCGTTGGGCTCGCAACCGTAGAGGCCCATCTCCTTGAAGACCCGGATGGCCTCGTCCATCTCTAAGCACCTGGAGTAGGCCTTGATGATCAGGTTCACCGCGAAGGTGTCGGGGATGACCCCCGAGGCCTTCATCTGCCGGACCAGCGACCGGACGGCGTGGAGGTAGACGTAGGAGACCGGGGGCTTATTGAACCGCCGGAGGACGGCGCTGAGGAGCATCGAGTAGGTCTGGAGGTTGGGGCGGCAGGCGGCGGCGGAGGCATCGCGGTGGCGCTGCTGCATCTTCTTGACGACGTCGAAGGCGCGGGAGAAGAGGTGGCGGCGGGAGCAGCAGAAGTGGATGGCGGTGTTGAAGAGGGCGAGGTCCGGGGGGCAGGCGCCGGCGAGGATCTCGTCGACGAGGGCCTCGGCCTGGGAGAAGCGGCGGCCGGAGACGACGATGTGGAGCATGGCGAGGTAGACGGATGGGGTGTGGCGGTAGCCGCGCTGGAGGGCGGTCCACCGGAAGAGGTCGAGGGCGAGGTCGGGATCCGACTGGGCGCGGAGGGCGGCCTCCACGTCGTCAGCGGTGAAGCCCGGGCGAAGGCGCTCCACCCAGCTCTCGAATTGCTTCTCCAATGGGGTGCGGGTCCGACGGCTAGGGTTAGGGTTTTGGTCTGGATTCGGGTTTATAGGGGAAGGGTTTTGGTCTTCTAAGGAGGGGACTGAGCAAAGGGTGCGGGACGATGCGAGGAATGAGAGGGGATTAAGGCTAGGAGGGTTAGGCTTTTGGACGAACAGGCGTCGTTTTGTCTCGGAAAATATGGCAGAGAGGAAGCGAAAGCGATTGGACCCGACACCCATTGGCAACGGAGTTGGAGAAGACGACGCAGTAAACTGGTACACCAGCTGCTGCTTAGTTTTATGGCGCACGCCTTACTGGGCTCAATAAATTAGAAATCGTAACTGAGCTTGGCCCGGCGACTGATTGCTTGTTCGCTTCCGTCGGTGGTGAGGGCAATGCCACGGCAACTCAGAAAAAGGTCACGCAGTTATCTTGCACCGATCGCTTCGCACACTTCTGGTGCTGGGTGCTGATTGCAAGGAAGCAATGAGAATTTTAATTCTCTAGGGTTTAAGAGTCGAGGTGAGTTAAGCCCTCTCTAGGCTAACCTTCTTTCTCTACATATCACACATTGCATGGTTTCTAAGAATGCGAATGAGAATACACCAGGTAAGAACGTCCAGGCTCTTCCCATAAACCAACGAAATGGACCATCCAATGTCTTCCGCACATGGACAAATGCTTCCAAGGTTTTTCAGAGGAGTTGATAGGGCAAGAGTAAGAGGACTGATCACCATCAAATTTGTACCAAGAACAAGAGGAGTTGATAAGCTAACATCCCCCTCTCTCGTCACAGTATTATTTTCTTCAAAATTTTCTTTAAAATTTGTGCGTGAGCCAATCGCCATGCGTTCGTGCACCACACGCACCGTGTGCGTGGTGCACAAAGAATTTTTCAATACCAAGTACCAATATCAGTGTCCAATGTGAGGTCAGACCACATTAATATTATAGAGTAATTCTTTGTGCACCGCACATAATACTATTACTGTTGGATGGATGTCTAGTCAGGACATCATTTTTCAAGATCTTTTCAGTACCACACAATACAGCAGGAAGAAAGAAGAAATAAAACAAAACAATCAAAATGCGTGGATCAGTCACAAAAGAGTTTACCTCCATGGGGCATGCAAACTTCACTATAAAAAAAAAATTTTATAAAAGGAGATCTCACCTTCAACCCTCGTACACTCAATTTCTCTCTCACTAAAAGTTTCTCTCACAAAAGCTCTCTCTCTTGGAAGACCTCCTGAACCCCTGAAATACCTGGCGTCCGCTGTCCAAGAGCCTCCTGCTCTTTCTCTCTCTCTCTTCTTTGGGTTCCTTCTCGGGTTCATGCCGCCGCAGGTTTCCGTGAGAAAATCAGGCCAAAAGACCACCACACCCTCTTTCTGTGCCTCACAGGCCCTTTTAAAGAGTTAAACATGACTTAGATTAGGTTTAGGACTCCTTAATCAACCCAAATCAAGTCTGTGGATCGTCAGATCAAGACCGAAAACTTTCTGAGCCGTCCGATCACGATCGGTCCACGAAATAGTGCTGTGGACTGCGAGAAATGCGTAGAAAATGCCCACGCGGTCCACGCGGTCTGCCATGGACCATTCGATCCACCATGGATCGGGGTACAGGCCCAGGCAAGGTACCCGGGCCGGCCCGCGCATGCGGGCCTGGGCGCACCCGCGCGTGGGCCAGCGCACGGGCTGGGCCGAGCACCTGGGTCATGCGTCCCGCACGTTGGCCCCGCTTGGGCCGCGCGCCGCCGCCTGCGGCCACACCGCTGCCGCTCCACCGGCCCGCCGCCGCCGGCCGCCAGCGGTCTTCCGCCGCCTCGGGTCTCGTGCCGACTTCAAAAGCTCGTATCTCCTCCATCCGAGCTCCATTTGGGATGATCTTGGTCTCGTTGGACTCCGTTTTTCATCGTGAACCTCGCTGTGGGCTCAATATGGGCTGAATCTCGAGACGTCAAATCTTAACAATCTCCATCTCGACTTGATATTCGACCTCCTCCAAACTCCGAGAGCTTCTAGATCTCCTCGCCCACATGCCCTGGGGCAATCGCCTGCTGATCATGGATAGGTAAACATGAGAGTCGAGCCAGACTGCTCGATCCCATCTCCGTCGTATGCTGTGCTCCTCCTGACCTTAGACCTGCTCGGGGCATTGTCCTGCGGCAATAGGAATTTTACCTTGCGACGTCGCCCTCGTCCTCTCGAGTCTCCTATCTCGTGCCCGATCCGCCTCCTGGAGCTCCACCTTGCTCTGAGCTCCACCTGGCTCCCGAAGCTCCACTTCGCACTGGGCTCTCCATCAGGTAATAATGTCCTTTGCTCTCCTTCTTCCCCTCCAGCACAATCCTATCGTCGCGTAGCATCCTCAGGATTCCTCTACCAGCTACCGTCCTGTAGCCTCTCGAATCCAATCTGCTAAGTGAGATAAGATTTCGCCTGAAATCGGGTATGTATCGGACCTCCTTCAATCTCCTCACTGCACCATCATATGTCCTCCAGTTGACCGTCCCAATACCTCTGATCGCACAGCTTGATCCATCCGGTAGATATACAGTGCCCTCACTGTTCTCCAGGGAGTCAAACTGCTCTTCTTTGCAATATACATGATAGGGACATGCAGAATCTAATATCCACTACTAGGAAGAAGTAGATACCTCGTCAGATATCTTCAGGACATCTCCATCTGAATCACTGTCGGTCGTCGCTACAGCAGCCACCGTCCGATTTTTGAGTTGAGGGCAATCTCTAGCTAGATGCCCCAACTTCTAACACCGGTAACACCTGATTTTACTCAAGTCCCTTCTGGACTTGGACCGCCCTCGTTGTGATCTCCTATCGCTCCGTCTACCACCTTCTACTCCTCCAGAAGCCACCAAAGCTGAGCTACCACCACCTGAGCTGGAAGCTGGGTTCTCCCTCTTGAGAACCTTGTTCTGGAGTATCGCCGTGGTGACCTCATCTATCTTGATGGTGCTCTTCCCCACTAGAAGAGCAGTCACCAAGGACTCGTATAAAGGGGGAAGCGACGCCAGCAAAACTAGCGCTCTGATCTTCTCCTCAACATTCTCGCCAACGCTGAGGAGGTCAGTGAGGATCTTCTAGAAGTGGCTTAGATGCTCCTGCACGCTCTATCCCTCAGTCATCCGCAGTTGGTAGAACTGCCTCCAGAGGAAAAGAGTGTTGGTGAGAGACTTTGCTATGTACAACTCCTCGAGCTTCGACCACAGTACCGTCGAAAAAGTCTTGCTCAGCATATGGATCACCACCTCATCCGTCAGGTACATGCGGATGGTGCTCACCGTCTGTATCTGTAGCCGTTTCCAATCCCGCACCTCCATGATGGTCGGCTTCTCATCGCACAAGAGAGCATCGATCAACTCCTGTTGGATGAGCACGTCCTTCACCCTTACCTGCCACAAGGAGAAATTGCTCTTACCATCAAACTTGTTGATCTCCATCTTGATTGTTCCTATAGTCTCCATCTTCAGTCTTGCTCACCATCGTTGCAATCTGCGTCCTTGTACCACCTTTCTCTGATACCATTTGTTGGGTGGATGTCTGGCTAGGACACCATCTCCCAAGACCTTTTCAGTACCACGCGATGCAGTAGGAAGAAAGAAGAAACAAAACAAAACAATCAAAATACGTGGATCAGCCACAAATGGGCTCGCCTCCACGGAGCATGCAAACTTCACTATAAAAAAGAAATTTTATAAGAGGAGATCTCACCCTCAACTCTCGTACACCCAATTTCTCTTTCTCTTTGGGTTCCTTCTCGGGTTCACGCCGCCGCAGGTTTCTGTGAGAAAACTAGGCCAAAAGACCACCACACCCTCTTTCTGTACCTCACAGGCCCTTTTAAAGGGTTAAATATGACTTAGATTAGGTTTAGGACTCTTTAATCAACCCAAATCAAGTCTCTGGACTGTCGGATCAAGATCGAGAACTCCCTAGGCCGTCCGATCGCGATCGATCCACGGAACAGTGCCGTGGACCGTGAGAAACGTGTGAAAAATGCCCACGCGATCTGCCATGGACCGCCCGATCCACTGTGGATCGGGGTACAGGCCCAGGCAAGGTGCCTCGGGCCAGCCCGCGCGTGCTGGCCTGGGCTGCACCCGCACGCGGGCCCGCGCATGGGCTGGGCCATGCGCCCGCCTGGGCCACGCGCCGTCGCCGCCGGCCATCGGCGGTCCTCCGCCCCTCGAGTCTCGTGTCGACTTCAAAAGCTCGTATCTCCTCCATCCGAGCTCCGTTTGGGGTGATCTTGATCTCGTTGGACTCCGTTTTTCGCCGCGAACCTTGCTGTCGGCTCAATATGGGCTGAATCTCGAGGTGTCAAATCTTAACAATTACACCGTTCTATAATATTGGGGCACGTAGCGCATTCAGATGGGACGAACATTTAATACTGTTCAGCTTTTTATTTTTTTTAATTTTTTAATGATAAAAATACTCTTTATGACTTTCTAATATTTTATATGACTTCCTATAAGTGACTTTCTATGAATATATATGATTTCCTATGAATATATACTGTTCAAAAAGTCATATAACTTTCTGTGAATATATATGATTTTTTGTGAACATATATATGAATATATATAAATATATATAATTTTTTATAAATATATATTATTTTTTATGAATATATATAATTTTTTATGAATATATATAATTTTTATATGACTTCTCGTAAATACATATGACTTCTTGTGAATATACACGACTTCTGCGAATATATATGGCTTCCTATGAATATTATATGTTCATAAAAATTATGTATGTTAACAAAAAAAAAATCATGTATATTTATAAAAAAATATATATATTTATAAAAATTATATAATATTTTAAATAATATATATTTATAAAAAATTAATATTATCATTGCTGAAAAATTGAGGAAAGAGAAAAAAAAAAAAAAGCTGTGGCACAGTAACATTGCACCGCAATGCACAAAGAATTACTCTTACCGCGGTCCATTCAGAAAAATTATGGGCTGGGTGCATGCTGCTGAACTGTTTATAGTCAGATCCGGGTAAACGTTCTCGTAAATCCGACCCGTTACTATCACAGAGAGAAGAGACAATGAACGAAAAACACGGTAAAAGCCCTAGTTCTGCTGCTCTCCTCCAGAAGTCCTTCGTTTTTTTTTTTTTCAGATTTCTTGAGTTTTCGTGGGTTGATCCTATCAGCGAATCGAGGAATTTCTAATTCAAGGTGATTTTGCTTCCAGATATAAGAATTTGATCTCTTCCAATAATTGATACGTATATCTGTGAAAATACTTAAAGTTGTAGTGGCTATTTTTTTGAATCGAAATTGCAGCGCTTTCATCTTGAGGACATTGTCGGGTTTATTCGAAAATTAGTAATTTTTTTCACGCGCCGGTGGTATTATATGATTTTGATCTAAGATTTTTTTTTTGACCAAGATACTTTCCTTATTGCCTCATCTTTAGGTTGCAATGATAGTTTCGAGGAAATTGAATTCATGGGCTTGTACTTATATGCTCTTCGACCTTTCGGATTTTGTTTAATTTTACGATTGAAAGCTGGTGATTATGATTCCTTAGGGTTGATGGAATTGTTTTGTTTTACTGAAAAAGGAAACTCATTTCTTTGCATTTTTCTTCGTCTATTTTGTTCGATCCCACATTTACCAATTCATCATGTTGTTGTTTGTTGTAGTTTGAAGATTGTAATCTTTCTACATTGCGAAACTGAATTTTGTGTTCATTATTTAAATGTATTTCTTTCCAAATATCTATGCGCTTACAAATACATATATCTCAACTCACATTTGTTTCCTTTTGTTAGTCATTACTATATCCAAATGATAATTCCAGATCTTTCTTAAGTTCTCCAAATAGCGACTTTCTTAGAACCTATTTCGCCATGCCAATCAAGTGGATTATAGTAGTGTAATCACTGCAAGATAGGCAAAATTGAATTTGCATAACATTCCTTGTTTTCTTTTTCTTATCGTTGATTAGTGGCGAGGTGGAAGTGGATTAACAGCTGAAGCACTGTTACAGCAATGGTGGATATTTGGTGGTCGTTGTTGGGGGCTGCCATTCCAGCTGTTGTAGCCGGGCAAGCCATTAGAGTGAAGAGAAGACGAGCTGAGGAACAAAAGCTTAAGAGTGCTCGAGGGCGTGAGAAGAACTCAGATGATATCTTTGTCTGTGAGAGAGTCTGTACTTCAAAAAGGATGCTGAAGAAGGTTGGCGCATTCTCTAAAGACCCAACTCCTGATACATGTGTTACTGTTTGTGGTGTTTCTGAGCTTGATGCTTGTGCTGATGCTTGTGCACGGACTGTTTGTGTTAACCAACACCAAGTGCCCAATTGGAATGACATCTGCCTCAAACGGTGCCAAAGTGAATGCCTTAAGCTTTCTTCATCTTTGACTCTTTAGAGCATTTTTTGTCATGATGGTACCTTCATGATTTTACCATTCCAACAGAAAAGCAATACTTTCTTCCCTCTTGTTGATTTAATTAGTGGATCATGGAATTTGTTGTTTGTTTGTTCTTTTTGGCTATTGTTATTTTATAATTAATTTTTTGTTACTTATCTAGTTTTATAAACTATTGTTGTCTTCTAATGGTTTTGAATCACTTTGTATTATCTGATATCTTAACATGTGATCCCAACTAGACATTTTTTCAATGGTTATTTTTAATTTATTTATTTTATTTTTTTGGTCAGTTGAATTGTTAAGACATACATGCATATACAGTTTCAAAGTGTCAGTGTGTTCTTCTAGGGAGTTACTGTTTTGGACCTTGTTAATATATATATATATATATATATATATATATATATATATAGAGAGAGAGAGAGAGAGAGAGAGAGAGAGAGAGAGAGAGAGCTTGGCTTGGCTACACTCGAGTGGATCTCTACTCAGATCTGTTCAGGTCTAGATTGAACAATGGAGATCCTACATCGATGATCTGAGCCATTGGATATAATTTACTATCTCTAAATTTTTTACATACAAAAAATCATGTGATTGGGAGACCTTAGTGTATGCATCAAATGGTCGAAAATTTGGAAGTTTAAATAGTACAAAACAATGCATTTTTTTTTTTTTGACTTGATGTATAGGTTATGAGTCCAAACCACATGATTTCTGATGTATAAGCAGTTTAAAGGTTTATCACGTCTAGCTGCTTGAATCATCAATATGGAATCCTCATCGTCTGATCTAGACTTGACTGGATTTGAGTGGAGATACGCTCGAGTATAGCAAGTCTACCTATACATATATATTTGTTTGATGCATCAATGCCATTTTAGGAATGGGGCTTGTTTATTCTTGCTATATTGTCTAACCTCAGTTATTGGAAGGACTCACTAAGCGGTATATATAGTACAGGCATTATTGTACCGATTGTTTGTTGATTTTCTTTTTTCTGATTTCCTTTTTTTGAATTGAGCTGTTGAAAGAACTCACCAAGCAATATGAAGTAATGTCTACATGATTTTGTACTGGAATGTATGCCAATTGTCCTTGTCCTTTAGATATAGTGTTTTTGTTTGAGAGCACATTTAGATTTTTTCCCCCTTAATTTTTAATTAATGAAGCGACTACTACATTTAGTTTGTACATCTTAATTTTTAGTGTATGGTGGAAACATCATTATTGAAGCTGAATATTTTGCTTGTAATTTTGGTCCTAAGCCCTTGATTTCTTGCACCTACCATGTGATTTCTTTCGCATACTATCTAGTTATCGGAGGTTTGTAATTTGTGAACTTACAAAGAAATAAAGTGATATAAGGTCATGGCATTTGTCATAGTTGGTAATCTGCACATAATGGTGGTATATTCCAGTTGTTTCATGTTTATATTGAGGATTGACCATAAGAAATGGCTGTGTGCATATTTATTATTATATGGCTTCTGGAAGTAAAAGCATAATCATAACCTTGTCCAAACTATTTTCCATGAAAATTGTGGAACTATAACGATCAAAACCGATGTCATTGTTCTAATTTTTCAGAATGATTTTCTTTTTGCGTCCGTGTATTCCAAGTGCCTGTGCAGTTGTTCCAATTGTTTTCTTGACTTCCATCCATGTCCTCTCCTCAACTCTTTGACATGGATTCAGTTGCCTTTCTTTACAAATGCCCCCTTGAATGTTGGTATTATCTTAATTGATGTTCGGCACATACAATCTCTATTTGTTATCTACCATTTTATTTCACTTGGTGCTGCTCTGTTGCCTCTCCTAATAAACTCATTTCTCATCTTATTGATCATAATTATAGCTAGGCATTCATCTAAATGTTGACCTCTGTTATCCATCTTGTTTGCTTTATTGTCTTGCATTCTTTATCTTATTACATTTCTAGTCTTATTTTTCCATACTTTAGTTTTTTCCTTTACTATTTTATGATGCTCTAGAAGTAATCCCTCTTCATCCTTTCTGCTTGGATTCCTTTAGATGGCTTCATCAATTTGTTCATTCTTCAATGTACCCTTTTCTGGTAGTAACTGCATTTCCTATTCTTTCTTTCCCGAATTCATTTCTTGAAGTTGCATCCATTATGACAATGTTCCTTGGATACTGAAGCAAATGCCTGATAAGTTATTTTTCCGTGAGGAAGTTGTTCAGCAACATGTATTGAATGGTAAGTTTCTCCGTAATTGAATTGAGGCATTTAATGCTGAATTTCAGTATTCGCCAATCAAAGTTTCATGACTTCATACTATCTTACGGTCTTCATCTTTGCAAGGGTAAAGAACAATTTCCAATTGATGTCATATTTCCTTGTTTCCTTCACAATCCGCAATGTGGCATTGTTAATTAATTCGGTGTTTTGTTTATGTCATGAGGTGTGCATTGATTAATGAATTAGAATCTTTGTTACTCTCAACAATACCTATTATGGAGATTCTTCGCTTTTTCTTGTTTTCATTTTTATTTACTTATTGGTTAGCTTGTGGGGATTCTTTAGGCTTGCTTGCTTGCGTGCTGAGCCTATGAGTTGTTTTATAGTGGGCACCGACCCTGAAAAAAAAGAAAAAAATCCCAGTAAGCACCAATTTCCCCTGCATCATTTGTTAAAGCTGCTATGAGAACCTATGTAGTCATGCTTGTAGTCCTACATTGGATTTTGGGCATTTATATAGTATCAGAAAATCAAATAATATTTTTTTATTAGTTTTTTTTGGATGAGATCTTAAGTCTTTATAAATAGGATAAGAGGAGACTCTGTTCATAGTCCATGTAGATCAGGGAATATAGCAACATGGCACCATTTGGGTTATCCATGGGTTGGTCATCGTGTGTCTGATAATGATTGTAATATTTGTGATTGAGTTTAAATAGACTTTAGATCTGTGGCTGGATGATGACATCGGAGCTTAAAGGGTGGGAGTGTGTGTTATTCCATATGAGCATGTGTTTAGTTCTACACTGATGGACTAAGTAGATTGTGGATGCTAATATAAAGTAAGGAATCAAAATAATATTTTTTGGCTAGTATTCTTCGGTGAGATTCTAGGTTACAATATTTTTCTCGAAAAAGAAAAAAACACTCATCTCCCTTGTTTGAGGAAACTTGCAATCTTTTGTTGGAAAAGAAAGAAATATGCAATCCTGGGTGGCTCGAAGAGCCTCCAAGTTACTTTGTAATTGATTCCAACCATTTAAAAAAAAGATCTCAGTTAGCACCTGTCTCCCATGCATTATTTGTGAAACTTGCAATCTTTTCTGACAGGTGTTGGAAAACTTGTGATCTAGGTTCAATTCTGCCTTCATGAGGGTACGTGTGTATTTAGGGTTGGGCTTTTCCCGGGCGGGAGGAGGGTGCTGTAATTGATGTGCTATCGTAAAAGCCACGCTACGATTTTATCATTGAACTTAAATCTCTATCCTAGTTGAATAGGGTATCTTTTACTCTATTGATATTTGGTATGATGTATTTTACTTTATGAATGGCACTCCGGTAAAGGATTTTTTTTTTTCCAATTATAACATCTAATTGATAATCATTGCAATAGCCATAACTTTATCCCTCCGACACTTATTTTTCTGTCCTCAAGAGAAATATGGCAAAAGCAAAACATAACCTGAATTACAAAACATTAGCAGCAATGTTATTTTCTTTCCAGACTATTTCTTGAAAAAAGTTGTGAGCAACCAACCAGTTCTTGTTTCATTTCATTATCATGCATAACTGGAGAATTATTTGGTGAAACAAAGTTATCATGCATGAAAAAGAAAGCACCACCTTCTTTTCCTTTCCATATATCCCAAAAAATGAAACAAATCAAATTTTATAAATTCAAATTTTTAATATAAATCAACTTAATAACTGTTTTGCACAGAAATAGTCAGATATTTTTTGGTTTTTATTTCTTAATACAATGACACGTATTCAGAGGTCTCCCAACAAAATTTTCCTTGTACCCAAATATGAAACCGGTAACAGTCTAAGTATATATTGCATCTTCAAAAGATGTTTAGTATGCACGGTTGGATCATCCACTAATTGCTATGCATGTTGAGTGGGGGTGGTAATTGGGTCAGATTGAATATGGATCGGATCGATGCAAGTCGGATCAAAAAATTATCAATTTAAATTCGATCTGTTTATTAAATAGATCAAAAATTTAAATCTGAATTTGACATACTTATTAGACAGATAATCTGATCTGACTTATTTATTTATTTATTAAATAAATTAAATTAGATTAAATAGATCAAATATATTATATAAATTAAATATATCGAATTAAATATATCAGAAATAGATTAAGTAAGTTTTAAATAGGTTAAGCAGATTTTAAATAGATTAAATAGATTAAATAAGTTATCTGGCTCAAATCGATCTGAATATTAAACGGATCAGATATTTGAAATACAAATTTGATTTAAATATTAAATATATTAAATAGATCGATTTGTTTATAATTTGAATTCGTTTAGCTTAAATTCAAATCTATTTATGGTAGATTAAATATGGATTGAATTGGTAGATCAGATCATATTTTATGGATCTTAACGTAGAAAGTACTTTGCCGATCTGTCCAGGGGGTGATCCATCGAAGGACGACGAGTTCTATTTTTCCGTAAGGGTAGAACTACGATCCATGAACAAAACTATTCAAGAATCTAAATAAGTAATATTTTTTTAAAAAATCAATTTTTTCTCAAAATTAATAATTAAATAAGTTATATATAATTTTAGAATAAATTATTCAGGCCGCTCTCGAGGTTTGAATAATTATATAATTCCATCTATATTTCGAAAATATGTACATGACTCCCTGGCCAAATGGAGAAAGTTAAAATTTAAAAAAATAAAAAAATTTATTAAAATAAAAAATAAAAAATAATTTAAGATTCAAATAGATTAGATAATAATAATGTTAGTAAGCCCATTAGTTTATTTAATAGAAAGATATTGATAGAGGTTTATATGGCATGCATATAGCAAAAATTAAGTAGTGGAATATATTTTTAAAATTTTAGATAAAAATTTATAATTATTCAAATTTTGTGAGTGATAATTATAATTTATTTATAATTTTATTTTTATTTTCTTTACAGACTTAGAGTAAAATATGAAGAGCATTCAAAGCTTTGTTCTTTTTTTTGGGCCTTCGTATTTCAGAGTCAGAACGAGACCGGGTCGGTGATGAGAGGCTGAATCTTAAACAAAAATTAAAATAAAAAATAAAAGCAAAAATTAAAAGCTGCCGAATTCCCGACCGTTATGGCCCCGACAAAAAAGGGTGGTCCCCATTGGAAACGGCTGCCGCAAAGCAGCCCAAAAATGTGAGCCTCCTGCTTTTGCAACGAAGACCGTGACCAAGCTGCCCAATCTTTGATTCTTTTCCAACGGCTAGTTTGCCCTTTCCCCCAATTTAAATAGAGCCTAATGCCTTCGTCTCTCCCCAACCTCAGGTCACCATCCAAAAGCCACCAAAGTCCTTTAATTAAGCCTTCTCTCTCCCTCCTTTTGCTACTAATCCATGGCCTCGCTGCTCTCCTGTACCCTCCTCTTCCATACGCTTCTTCTCATCATCAGCAGTTCTGAAGCTAAAGACTTCTTGGTTGGAGGCAACACCGAAGCATGGAAAATCCCCTCGTCTAAATCAGATACCCTCAACCAGTGGGCTGAGGCAAACCGCTTCCAAGTCGGGGATTCCCTTGGTAAATTTCAATCCTCTCCTCTGCTTTCTCCTCTACCATAAAGCTTCAAGACCAAAGCTAACATTTTTAACTCTTCTTGACCCAGTCTGGAAGTATGACGGCCAGAAGGATTCGGTGCTGGAGGTGACGAGGAAGGACTACCTGAGCTGCAACACATCGAGCCCGATCGCCGAGCACAAGGATGGGAACACGGTGGTGAGGCTCCCACAGTCTGGGCCGTACTATTTCATCAGTGGAGCAGAGGGGGCCTGCGAGAAAGGGGAGAAGCTGATCGTCGTCGTGATGTCGGAGAGGCACCGCCAGTTTGGTGGGATCTCCCCTGCACCTTCCCCTGTGGAGTACGATGGTCCGGCGATGGCTCCGATGAGCGGCAGTCAGAAGTTGGCGGTGGGGATTAAAGGGGGCTTGGTGTGTGCTCTGGCTCTCATGGGTTTGGTGGGAATGATTCTTTGAGGGATTGCTTGATATGAATTTTGGTTATTTTTGGGGAAGGGGATTGGATTTGTTTCATTTTATTTATATAGGTTTGAGGTTTCATGTTCCTATGATACATAGCCGAGACTGCTTGTGATGTTTCTTCTATTGATGGTATACAATTTATATGTTGTCCTCATTGTTTTGAGCATTGCTTCCAAATATTTTCATGATTGTTTTGCTTATGAAAACGTCTCTGGGCTTCATCTAATTTTTGCGCACAAAAGATAGGGATTTCCCAACTATCCATATAACAAGAGTATGAAATTATGTACAAGGAACGAGCACAAGACAGGGGAGGAAGAGGCTAAAGAAAGGGGCCCTAACTTGGTCTGGCAAAATTCTCTTCTTCCAGTCTTCTCAAATCCTCGACCATATAACCATAATTAACAGAACCCAAGCAGTTTGAAATTTCTTCTTTGCGCTCCATTTTTTTCATTCCCATCATTCCAGAAAGATGAAGAGAGATCCTGGTGATTTTTTATCTTTTTTTTTTTTTTCCTTTCACTAGCAGATTTATAATTCATGAATGGTGTGAAGAGGAAATAGAGCGAAGGGAAGGCAAGCATGTGATCGCTATGAATGGAATGTGTGGTGAGTGCTGGTGGTTTTCATCTTTTAGCGCAGATGGGCGAAACATACTTGCTATTTTGGATTTTTAGTTCAAGCAAATTTTGTATCCGATGCTCTCCGAAGAAAGAGAGAGTAGTCATAGTTTCTTCTTCTTCTTCTTCTTTAGTCTTGGTCTTTTGGAGAGGATAAAAAATGTGTTGTTACTTAAGTAGGAGGATTGGTGTGACACACGGCATGGATGCGGGGAGCAAAGAGAATAGGACTGGACAAAAATTTCTAGTAGCACGATGGAAACGGATGCATGGACTAATGAGAAGACCATGAATTGGTTAGGACACTAAAGAAAAAAAAAAACTATTTTTATCTTTATTATTAGATGCTAATAGCGAGAGAACAACAGATTTTTTTTTTGAAACGGTTCAGTCGGCGACTGCTAAATCGCTTCCTTTACTTTCGCACCGCAGGCCAAACGCAAATACTGGTGTAATAACCAAGATTTAAAAAAATAAAAAAATAAAAAAATAACAGAGGAGGAAGAAGACTCCGAACCGGAGTCTTCTTCCTTCCCATTTCCGGCGAAATCAGACTCGAGGAGTCCGGCTAGGGTAGAAAACCTCCTCTATAAAGACCTCCCTTTCCTCCGTTAGAATCTTACAACAAAACTTCAAAGAAATTCAAGGGATTTGAAGGATTTTTGGCAAAAGAGAGCGCCGTGAGGGTTGATCAGAAGAGAAGGGCCGCCGGAGCTGTTTTTGACCGCCGGAATAAGATACGTTCCTTCTTCCTCCCTTTCGGATTAATCTCTCCGGCCTTTGGGTGCTTGGAAGCCGGCGAGATGCCGGTTCGGGCTCAAACAGGGACACCCCTGTTTACATTTTGTTTTTTTTTCTCCCCCGTGTGCCATCGGCAACAGCCACCGTTGGGGCTGTCACCGGGGCTGTGGATGCATTGCCGTCGGCTGCTGTCGGAGGGTGGCCGGAGTCGGCCCTCCTTGATCGCTTAAGGGTGAGAGGAGATGGAGGGGGACGATGCCCCTGTTTTGCCCCAAAGGAACCCACGGGAAAAGAAGAAGGAAGAAGAAGAAGAAAAGAAAAGAAAAAGGAAAAAGAAAAAGAAAAGAAAAAGAAAAAAGAAAAAGAAAAAAAAAAGAAAAAGAGAAAGAGAAAAATAAAAAATAAAATAAAATAAAAAAAAAAGAAGAGAGAAAAATTTTCTCTCTCCTCTCTCTACCTTCTTTCTCCAATTTCTCTCTCTAGATTCTCTCTCTATTTTCTCTCTCTAGATCTTTCTCTCTTTTTGTGGATTTTATCTCTCTAGAATCTTTCTCTACTCTCTCTCTGATTACATCACAGATCCTAGAATAAATTTGAAATAAAAATATGATGATTTGAGATTGCTCCGAAATTCGTGCGGTAGATCTGATCCCAGTTCGATCCTATTTGAAATTTGTAACACTTGATTCATATTGAGTCACCCTGATAGGACCTCTGATGATCTCGATCATGAGTGCCTCATCGAAAGGATACGAAAGTTTCTCTCTCCACTTTCTCTCTCTACTTTCTCTCTTTAGAATTTTCTCTCTCTTCATGAATTTTCTCTCTCTATAAGTCTTATGGATCAGTGGAGGATCCAGATACTTAGATAAACCCTAATTTTGGTTAATTCTGAAAGAGATCCTCGATTTGTGTTATTAGGATCGATTATCGGTAATTTCTTTATATGTGATTTTTATATTGATCAGGGTCATGAAGAGATGATTGTCCACATATGATATCGAGTGAAATATTTTGTTAAAGAAATTCATAAATCAAAAAAGAAAATTGATTTCTGTGCTTGGATCAGTCACTGATAAAGGTAAGAATCCCTGTACATGATCACTATTATATATGTGCTATTTTACTGTTGGTCTTGCATTATTGGTTTTGCATTGTCGGATTTGAGATCGATGAATTTATTATATCTGAGATACTGTTATTTGATTTTGAGCATGAGTATGTTATATCAATATATATGTGTTGGGTATAAAATTCCCTCAGCCGAAGTTCTTGGCGGGATCGACCCTCTGTACTTTCGACTACTGTTGGTGAACTCCCGTCGCTCCGTCCACGACTCCTACTGCAAGGAGGACTCCGCCCGGACTCCTACGGGAGCCGGGCTCCATCCACGACTTCTACTGCAAGGAAGACTCCGCCCGGACTCCTACGGGAGCCGGGCTCCGTCCACGACTCCTACTGCAAGGAAGACTCCGCCCGGACTCCTATGGGAGCCGGACTCCGTCCACGACTCCTACTGCAAGGAAGACTCCGTCCGGACTCCTACGGGAGCCGGGCTCCGTCCACGACTCCTACTGCAAGGAAGACTCCGCCCGAACTCCTACGGGGGCCGAGCTTCGTCCACGACTCCTACTGCAAGGAAGACTCCGCTCGGACTCCTACGGGGGCCGGGCTCCGTCCACGACTTCTACTGCAAGGAGGACTCCGCCCGGGCTCCTACGGGAGCCGGGCTCCATCACCAACTTCAACTGCTGGTAAGTCTTGTCCGGACTCCTACAGGAGCCGGACTTCGCCTTTGATTTCAATTGCAGGAAGACTCCGTCCGGGCCCCTACGGGAGCCGGACTCCACCTACGACCTCAACTGCAAGTAGACTACGTCCGGACTTCTACGAGAGTCAGACTCCGTCTTCTATTCCGACTGCGGGAAGACCTCGCCCAAACTCCTACGGGTACCAGACCTCGCCACCGACTCCAACCGAACTTCGGCCGATAAGTCTGGACCCCCTGACAGGCCGTATTAACGGCCACGACTCTGTTCCACTCACTGCGACGGACCCTGCGTAGCTCCATTACTCCCTGACAGGCCGTATTAACGGCCACGACTCTGCTCCACTCCCTGCGGCAGACCCTGCGTAGCTCCATTACTCCCTGACAGGCCATATTAATGGCCACGACTCTGCTCCACTCCCTGCGGCGGACCCTGCGTAGCTCCATTACTCCCTGACAGGCCGTATTAACGGCCATGACTCTGCTCCACTCCCTACGGCGGATTCTGTGCGATTCCACCACTCCCTGACGAGTCACGACAGCGGACGCTGCTCCACTCCCCGTAACTGATTCCACATGGCGAACCACGGCGATAGCCACGATCCCGCTCCACTACCCTCCGTAATAAATTTCTCTTGATTCTGGGCAACCCACGACCAGACGGTTTCAGGCGTCACTATCAATCTGTTGTCCCCTCCATCTATAAAAGGGGAACCCCAGATACGTTATTCCATAAGCTCTTGTTTTTACCTAGAAACTCTGCTAAAATTTCCGTTCGAGTGCTCCATTCTTGTTGAGGCAGAGAACTGACTTAAGCGTCGGAGGGTCTTGCCGGAGCAACCCCACCTCCGGTTTAGACTTCTTTTGCAGGTCCCGACGGTGACCGCGACTCCCTTGACTCCAGCTTCTCCGGCGCGAGCGAATTTTTGCACCAACAATATGTATCAGAGATTGATAGCATGATTATATAGATATGACATATCTGAGTTGATCATAATACAAGTCGGAATTGATTTGATGAAATCAATACATAATGATTAAATGAAAAGAAAGAGATATATAGTATGGACTAGCCTTGTCATGTGGAACAGCTCACCAGGAGCTTATGCCTGGGACAGCCCCCACTGGCTTATAGGTGAATCAGCCGGCCAGGAGCTCATGCCTGAGACAGCCTGCCAGGAGCTTATGCCTGGGACAGTCTCTCACGGGCTTTCGTACGTGGGACAGCCAGCCAGGAGCTCATCCTGGGACAGTCTTGAAAGACTTTTTAAGTGGATTCGATCCGGATAATGACTGAGGTATAGACTTGGATAGTCCAGAGCCGGAAAGAAACTGCTAAGAATCATGTGATTATGAAAGGAGAAATGAAAGATAAGACATGAAATAATTGTTGAATAAAAGTGTTTCATCTGTTAACATATGATGATGCATCTATTTTAACAAGACAGAAAATTTATGAATGTTTGCATTATTCTGGACATTGAATATGAGATTTTATATTTTATTGCTTATCCTTATTTTCAGACTATATTACTATATCAGTGTGATATAGAAATTCTTATTGGGCTGTAAAGCTCACACCTCTTCATCTTTCTTTTTCTTCTCAGAGTTACAGGACGTTCATGATTGGCTATGGCTTAGATTTATGGGTGAGCAGATGGATAGATAGAGTGTCATAGTACCTGATCAGATGATTGAAGAAAATTAATTTGTAATTATGCAAGGTTTTACGAATTATTGTTGAAATTAATTGTTATGGATGTTAAGATTGTAATGATTTATTTTGGCCTTGCATATTCTTTAGGGCTTACTCTAAGGAGTGTGCGGCCATCACGTATCCGATCCGGATGTTGGGTTCGGGGCGTGATAACTGATATGCAGTATCTTTTCCTCGACTCACCTAAACGGTCCATCCGTTCTATATGCATCTCTCTGACTTCTATAATGCAATAGAGTAGTTTTAATAATTTTGATTTCTTCCAGTATCACCGTTCAAGTTGTAATCTGTAAAAATCAGGCATCCATTATTTGTCCCAAATAACTTATTTTGCTATCCAACCACCTTACATAAAATTGTCGATGGCCAAGCACAATTTGTCGGTTATATAGAGACATAGTAGAGATAACCCTTTCCTAAATAACTCAAACTTTTTAATTATATGGAGGTTTAATTATTTTAAAAATCTTAAACTCTAAGGAAGTTTTCATTTTTACCATAAACTTTAATTTATCACAACCGAAACATCTAACTTTTAAAATATTATAATTATTTTTCTAATTAACTTATTTAACGATAGTGACAAAAATGCTTATGCACTATCATATGATGTTTAAGTTTAATGGATACTGATGTGGACTCCTTCTTTCTTTTCTCTTTTTTAAAATTTTTGTTTCTTATTTTCCTCCTTTACCACCTCCTCATACTATCATTAGCATCTTCATCTACACCACTATATGCTTCAAACCCTCTATCATGCCTATCACCGCCATCAAGACTACCTCCACCATGCCATCAAACCCACCATCACTATCTCTTCCATCATCCATCGCTGCCACTACCATTGATATATGGCACAAAGTTTGTAAAAAAGTTTTGAAAAGGATTTTGGTGTCAAATGCTCCGGGTTGGATCTTTGTGGTCAATGGGAGTCTTCAAACAATAAATTTTAATTTTGAAAAAAAAAATTAAAAAAGGTACATTGGTAATAATGGGATTTTGATTTCACTTAACTATGGTAAGATGATAGAAATTTTGAAGAAAAAAGAAGAAAAATTATGAATTAAAAAAAAAATTTAAGTTCATCCACTAAATTTATAGCACAAAATAAGTCCAGAAACATGGGCTAAGGTCCTGTGAAGCTTAATCTGCAGAAAACATAGAAGACAGAAACAAACTTTACTTCAGGCTAGTGGTCCTTTTAGTGCTCAGTGATCTACTGATGGAGACCTATGGTCAACAAAAACTCAAAAGCCAATATTTTTCCTCAACACAACTTTCGTAAATCTGGAAGGGCCTAAACTCTATTTGTTGTTATTTGGTATGGGCCTAAGATCCGTAACTTATTGGACTCAGTTTTAAAAATAAGCAGCGGATAGCATCCAGCTACCTCCTATTCCCATCAAAAAAAAATTTGTCATAAGTCAAAAGGATAGATTACAAGATCAAAAAGGATAAATTTGATAAAATTGAAAAGCACAAGAGGCTTAGTAAATAACAGTTGAACTATAAATCCACTACTTTCCGTACCTTAAAATCCTTCCACATGCTCTAATTAAATTATAGACAATGAATACAGAAGAAGATAGGAAAGCAAAAAAAAAAAAAAAAAAAAAGAGTAAAGAGCATAGTCTTTAACAATCATATAAATGGTGTTCTTTGCAAGTTTTTCAAAAATAACAAACGTCAAAACTTTTAGGATTTGAAAACTCTATCAAGACCTAAATAGGATGGTAGACCTAAATAGGATGGTGACGGCTTCGAAGGTAGTGGTAGTGACAGATTTGATGGCATAGTAAAGATAATCTTGATAGTAGTGGTAAGCATAACAGAGAGTTAGGAGAGCCAGTGGTGATATAGATGGAGGTTCTAGTGGTGGTGTAGGATCGAGGTGGTGGAGGGAAGGAAGAAACAAAAATTTTAAGAAAAAGAAAGAAAAAAAGAGCTCATGTCTAATAATTTTGTATTATATCAGTATCCATTAAACATTACATGATAGCACGTAACCGTTTCCATTCCGACCGTAATTAAATAAGTTAACAAGCTGAAAAATAATTATAACATTTTAAGAATTAGATGATTTGATTACAATAAATCGAAGTTTAGGATAAAAATAAAAATTTTTAAAAATTTAAAAATTTTAAAATAATTAAGTCACGTATAAAGGCAGGATCTAAAGATTTTTGTATAACCACAATGAAATCATAAGAGTTCCATGAACTGGCATGTTTGTGGTGAGGCGCAACCTGGAGACAAGGTCTGGCTCTACTACTTGTAGGCAAGAAGACCGAATCTGCATGGATTGGGCGCAAATGCCGTCTCTTTCTCTCGATATTTACGTCGTTTTACGCCGTGCGTCTGGAGAAGAAGAGGCCGCGTCACAATGCGGGTCGGGTGGAGATCTCGTATTATTCATGCTCAATTCCTATGACAAAACCAAATGTCACGAAGAAGAGGTCAAACAGCATGGTTTAAGATGACCGGGTTCTCGGCACGCAAGCAAACCTTTCTCTCCAGTTCCTGATCCACTCCGAGAGAGAGATGACGAGCCACGCGGCGGGGGAGTCGAAGCAGCCACCGAGGCCGCAGACCGGCGATGTGCTGCATCAGCGGCGGAGCCTGCCCAAGTGCCCGGCGGCCATGGCCGTGGGAGGATTCCTCATGGTGGCCACGCTCGGCTACTTCACCCTCTTCGCCAAGTCCAAGCCCAACACTACCCCTAGCGAGGTCGCCAAGGTCGTCGCCGGCGGTGGGGATGGCAGTGCTCGGCGATCCGGTTAGTGACTCCTGACGATGCGGGGAGACAGCTTTTAGCGAGCTAAGGAAGGATGCGTTCGTGTTCGAATTTTTTTATCTTTTCTCCTCTTGTCACAATTTTTTTTTTATAGTCTGGTTTATATGGTAAATCCATGGATGTGATCTGAGAAAGCACAGTTTGCTTTCCAGAAGGCCTTGCATTTTCCTGGTAGTTGATTCAAAGGAGAGCAAAAAAAAAAAAAAAGCAGCAGCAGCTTTTATAATTAAATTGTGATGATCCCTTTCTATAATGAAGATTTCGTTAATGTTGGTGTGAAACTGCTCTTTATCAACTAAAATTTTTTAAAAAAACTGTGATATTGCATGGAGTGGGAATTCTGATGTCATATATATGCAAGCCAATTTTATGGTAAATATTTGTATTTTATGAAAAAATATTCACTGCAACGATGGTACTATGTTACTGTTGTAATAAATCAATAAGAATGACTGAAATATATGAGATAATATGAGATATAATTTATGAAAATTGATGAACTATGCAGTAATCGGTGAAATATAAAAAATATTATTGATTTGTTATAGATTTGGCATGATGATACTGTTGTAATGTATATTTTTTTGCATTTTATGTACTGAAAGCAAAGAACGTATTCGTGCCAGGCATGGATGCAATAAATGCGTGCTTTCAAATGGGTGACAACGTGGCAAGCTTCTTCAAGGGTTTATTAAAAGGAAAATAAGATTAACGTCAAATATAGTTAGTGCGTTTTTATACTGCATTTGTACCTCGTGGGAAACTACTGTTTTGCTATCCACGGGAAGGGAAAATACAAAGTGAATAGGACTGAATTAGTGCCTTGGCTGATGTAGCAAGCCAAAGAGAAGTGTCCAGTTTGGCACGCTCCTGGTATACTCTGGACGAGCATGGGGACCTGAAAGGGAAGCAAAATTGGCTTGTCAATATCCCGGAGCAGTTGTTATTTATATTATTTAATAAACACTTTTTTTTTAAGATTAAGAAATATCAATTCTTACTTTCTGTTCTATACCCATCCCACCTACCACCTTACCCAAATACCAAGAAGTGATGCAGCCGGAACAAACACTGTTGTGATATTTGATCACCTTTCGATTCCTCTAGCTTACTGAATTTAGAAGGTGAACTAAGAGGTACATTTATCAAGAATGCTATAAAAAGAAGAAGAAGAAGAAGATTTAAGAGGAGGGCAGGAAAGTGATACTAGATGAAAGGCTTCACATTGCAAGACTGGGCGTAGAGCCTCCTCAAATGGGAAGTCTTCTACAATATATGAATAAACAAGTGTTAAGCACAAGTCCTTGGTTAGGTCACCGGCATCAGATCTTGAGAACGATCACAATATATATTAAATATTTATATTATATTATATTAATTTGTATAATATAACACAAGATAACCAGGTTTGTAATCTATATACGGTCCATGAAATTATATATTATTTACATATATAATTATTTTGTACAATATAATACATCATTATGATTATTGTAGGATATAAACTTATAGTATATTTTATCAATTATATGAGTATAATATATTATATAAATAAATATAAAACATAAGTAATCTCTTTCTGATATTATTACGCATATATCTAAGTCTAACAATGGGAAAGCGTCTCCTCTTGAATATTGCCTTTTTATGAGAATTCATGACGGACTGCACAAGACGCACAGGAGCGCGCGCAAAGAAAACGGGCTTATTATTGTTAAGGAATAGCAGAAGGCTTATTTAGATTTTATATTGTATTTTCTGCAGAAAATCTTCTGGACTGTACAAGTGCATGGAAATCACGATGGACAATCGAACCCCCTGAACCACTTGATGCATTAAACAATCTAAGTTTAAAAAAAAAAAAAAAAATACTTACACACCATGGATCAATATCAAGATACAGCTCAGTTATGAACTGGAGGCAAAAAGAGTGCAAAATACCACATGAATGGCATAATTTAGTCCTTGAAACATACACTAGAACCCTCCTTGTCTATCTGCAACGTACGGGAGAGTTAAATTCAGATTTCATGGCTACTCATGCTAGCAACTTGAATCAGAGCAATAAACTGATTCATATCTTGGGGCAGAACTGGAGAACAGGCTATCAGGACACAAAACTGAAACCAGATGCTAGACTTAGCAATACGTAACCTGCTGTTATTGTGACCCTTGCTTCCTTGCAGAAGCCAGCAACCAACCATCTGAACAATCTGTGCGTTCAGTCAATCTTCACTGATGAGTAGATCAGCCTCGTGAACCAGAAGCATGCATAGAAACCAATTGTGCCCGTGAGCACAAAGAAACTATACGAAGCAATAAACATGTAGCCGAAGTACAAGATAGCAGACACCAGCTTTGTGATCTCGAGCTTGGTGACGAAATAGAAAATTGAGTAAAGAAAGAGGTAGAGTGCAGAAGACCCTGCAGTCAGATAGGACCTCCACCACCACAAGTAGTCCTCGCTGCACAGCTGGAAATAGCAAAAAACGATGGTGATCTCGGCACAAGTGACAATGAGGATGAGAAACACCAAAAAAAGGAAGCCAAATATGTAGTAGAACTGCTGTAGCCATATTGATGTAAGAATAAAGAAGAGCTCGATAAATACTGCTCCAAACGGAAGAATGCCTCCTGTTAATATCGAGAAGATTGGGTTCATGTACCAAGCTTGTTCAGGTATTTGCCTTGGGATCTTGTTTGTTTTCACGGGATCCTCCGTAGCTGGTTGCTTAAACCCAACATAACTTCCCAGGAAAACGAGAGGGACCGAGATGCCAAACCAAAGCAATACAAGAGCAAACATGGTAGTAAAGGGCACAGCACCCGAAGACTTCTCTCCCCAGATGATGGAATTTAAGACAAAGAAGATGGCAAAGACGACAGCAGGAAACATAAAAGCTGTACTCAGAGTAATTTTCTTCCAATCCGTACCCTTGAACATCTTGTAGAGATGGGCAGAGGAGTACCCAGCAAACGAACCCATGAAGACCCAAAGTAGAAGCATGGCCGTCATGAGGGCACCTCGGTTTGATGGAGAAAGGAAGCCAAGGACCGCAAAAATCATGGTCACGAGTAGCATTCCAAATAACTGGACGCCTGATCCAACATACACACACAGCAAGTCTGAGTTAGCTGGGGGCCTGAAGACGTCCGCATGGACCAGTTTCCATCCCGTCTCCTCTTGGGCTTCTTCTTGAGTTTCCAACTGGTTGTACTTGGAAATGTCCCTATAAAGTGTCCGCAGCATGATCATGGCCACCATGCCCGAGAGGAAGAGCACGATCATCAGTGAATTGACTATAGAAAACCAGTGGATTTGGTCATCCGCCATCAAAAGATAGGTATCCCATCGAGATGCCCACTTCACATCACTCTCCTGCAAGGAAGAGAGAAAAAGAAAAGATGAGCAAATTATCCTTGATATCATAAATTTATGCTCCTATGTACGTATGCTAACTTGGTTCTAGCTACCGATAATACCACAAACAGCACCCGGCCGGTTAGACACACCTTAAACTCAACATCATATGTGAATATAATTTCTTTATTTGCTTCGACCTCTTGTGGGTAGTCAGAGTTTGAAACGGTCCGTTGTGAGTGAGGATCACAGGTGCTCAAGCGTGTCTTGTTACCATTCCATTCACCTTCATATTCATGTCTAACACTGCAAAGAGAAAATAGAATGATGTGTACATTCCCAGTCCAGAAAGGAGGTAGAAGTTACACACACCTGGTCAGGCACATGCAGGATGCATGTATGTACATAACTATGCTCGTACGTAGGACGTACTCACATATGTTGCGCATTTGTATGTATTTATTCATGCATTTTTGCATGTATATATGAAGGATTGATTTACATCCAATAAAAAGTTCAGTCAAGTCATCAAATTTATAGCGAACCTGAATGGCTTGACCTCAAACCCCACTATCCTCGAAACGTCCAATTGCTCATCCTTGTGATAGTTGACAAGAAATGATAAATGATTGTGGATGAAGTATTTTTCATCCTTGCTCTGCACAAGATGAAGTTTCTTTACATTAGCATCATCGACTGCTATCGAAATTGACATCATCTATAACTATTGACATTCGGTGTTTACCCCGGTATATTGTCCCTTGACACCAACATAAAATCCATGTTGATAAACTGTAGGTGAGTCCTGATCCCGTCTTTTTATGGGAACAACCAGTGGAAGGTTGTCAAGGATCCTGAAACATGCAATTTGCTTTGTTAGGTAAACGATTGTCCGTTGCCAAACACATTTTAATGACAGCAATTTGTGTCAGCAGTAGATGCCTCACATGTTGACACAGTACTCATCATCTATCTTTTCGTTGAGGTCCTTCACATCTTTGTCATTGAGCGTTATCCTGCACACAATCCGACACATCTGGGGCTCCCGCATCTCAAACTGGGTAAGGAAACATCTAGTGAGGGAAATCTCTAAAGAAGGCACTAAATAATTGATAAATTGAAAATCTCAAACAAATGAGGTATCTAACCACATAGAGAGAATTCTCTATACGATCACCACGAAGAACTTCTCCAACATTTTCTGCACTGTCAACAATGGAATTTGGCTGACAGTAGGGTAGAGAATAGTACGAATATGGAAGCTGCGTTTTTGTAGAAGTCAGCTTGTTGACCTTCACCTGCAACGGATCTTTCTGCAGCCAAAACTCAGGGGACTCACATAAATAATATAATATGGGGAAATATGTCAAAAGTGAGCCGAACAAGTCACACAGGTAACTGCATGATCTCAGCCAATATAATAAAGGTAAAGAACAAAACCATCATATTACTGGATACCCAGTGAAAAGTGACTTCAGTTGCATTCTAGCCTATCAGTATCATGACCATGGACAATATTCAAAGTGAAATGTCATTCTTAATCAACAAATCTTGTTTTTATTTGTATGGTGCCTGCTCGATGGTTTAAGTTATAATTTACTGAAGTTTGAGCATGTCTTTCGGTGGACTCATGGCTGATTTTGAGCATCAACCTTCCATGAACTACCTTTGAATTTTCATAGCCAGCTAAACTTTGGAAATTAGATGGCCTGCCATGAATTTAAGAAAGTTCATTTCTGGTGGTCGAGGAATGGAGACTGTCCAATTAGTTTCAAGCAATTATCTCTCATTCAACCAAATAGCAGCACTTCTCAGGGTACCCTTGACTTCAGAATTTTGCCAACTGAGAGGAGGGAGGAAGGCAAGATCTGATGTGCGGACAATTTTGAAGGAAGCAAATACTGGAAATGATCCAATTCTAACGAAATAATGCCACGTGAAAATCGACGTCCAACTAAATAATCGTATTCCGAAGCGACCAAATGTCTGATGTGTAAAAACCCAAAATTTGGATTGTCTACATAACAGCGACTAGGGCATCAGTTAGCAGCCACGTATGTTCGTGTGCAACCACAGCGTGCACTGGGATTGAGTATGAGAGAAGGCTCAGGGAAGCAGGAGGGGGATAGCATCTCTCTTCTCTATTATCGAAAAAAAGAAAATATGATACGTAAATGCAGAAAATAACAAAATAAAAAATAAAACAATGTTAGGAGAACGAAGAAAAAAATTAATATATTAATTGTAACGGCCCAGGTTTTGGGCCTGTAAACTTTTGACGGTCCAAAAAAATAAAATAAAAATAAAAATAAAAAGAAAGAGAAATATGATTTGGACTGACCTTGTCATGTGGAATAGCCAGCCAGGAGCTTATGTCTGGGACAGCCTCCACAGACTTATGTGTGGAAGAATTTTATCCGAGAAAGATCATGAATAATTTGATCCGAGAAAGATCATGAATGATTTGATCTGAGAAAGATCATGGCCACTTTGATCCGAGAAAGATCATAAATAGTTCGATCCGAGGAAGATCACAGAAATCGATCCGAATAAAAGATCGTCGCATGATCATGGTTAGTCCAAAGCCAAAAAGGGATAAAAGATTGTCAGTTGAAGATGTGAAAAGATGAAACATATAACATGTAATTCAATAATGAGTGAAGATTTTACTTGATGATATGTGATGATCCATATTATTAAATACATATTTATGATAATATTTCAGTTATTATATACATATGAGTCTTCACAAATTATATTGATTTCAGAAATATTATTTTTATCTACTGGCTTGATGTACATGTGCAGTGATTCTTACTGAGCTGGAGAAGCTCATATTTCTTTCTTATTTTTTTTCAGACTCACAGGATGCTTAGTTTGGATGGTTTGGGCGAGAGCAAATAAGAACTGAAGCCTTTAGTAGTTTAGTTAGTTTAAATTCTCTGATACCAATGAATATTTGAATATTTGTATTGAACAAAGTTTATATTTGATTTGAAGTTGTGAATCGATTGATTTATTTGATATTTACTTGGTTATTTAAATTTTGAAGTGTTAAATTATTTAGGCCTTACATGATCCTCAGGGCGCTGCTCTAGGATTGTGTGGTCGTATCACGTGCCCAACTCAGGTGCTGGGTTTGGGACGTGTCAGAGTGGTATCAGAGCCTAGGTTTAGGAATCCTAAGGTCTATTTCAGAGAGAAAGTATATGAGTAAACTTTTAGATGGAAATTGACTAATATGAGATATTTTTCTTAAATTTCCTGACTAAAGTGAAACTGTGTAGGTTGACATGGCACGAGGGACTGAGCGTGGGCGAAATAAGAGACCTACCAGATTTGCGGATGGCTCTAATGCTTGGGAGCCAGCTATGCAACAAGAAAATGCTCCACCCTCACCGGATGATGATGCACCACAACAAGAACATCCTACTGAGCCTGCAGAGGTCACTCCTGGGAAAAAAACTCTAGGAGAACCTGAAATTCAATTTGGGGAACAAGTTACTGCAGCTCAGTTAATGCAAGTACTGGTTCAACAACAAGTGGCTGCAAGGGAAGATATGAGGAGGATATTAGAAGTGCAGTAAGGACAACAACAGCAGATCATATAACAAATGTTTCAGGAGCGACAGTCCCAGCAGCAACAAGGAGCTGAAAATCAGTATGAATGTCAAATCAATTTATTAGATTTCAAAAAGTATGCACCACCGGTATTCTCAGGGACCTCAGATCCTATGGAAGCTGAAAGCTGGCTAAAAGCAATAGAGAAAGTTTTCCATGCTTTGAGATGTCCTGCTGAAGATAAGGTCACTTTTGCCACCTTTATGTTACAAGGTGAGGCAGCCGATTGGTGGGAGATGGAAATTGGAAAGATGGGGCCAAATGATGTACCTTTTACATGGAAAGAATTTAGAAAGGTCTTCTATGAGAAGTATTTTTCCCAAAGTATCTGACTCCAAAAATTTCGAGAGTTCGATCGACTGGTACAAGGCCACATGACAGTTGCTCAATATGCAGCCAAATTTGAAGAATTATCGAGATATGCCCCTGCATTGATAGTTGAGGAAAATGTTCGAGTCAGAAAATTTGAGAATGGATTAAGGGATAGAATCCAACAATTAGTGACTGTATTTGAGCTGCCCACTTATAAGGAAGTTGTCAACAAATGCTTAATAATAGAAAAAGGACTTAATGATGCTCAAGTAGCAAGAGAGAAAAATATGAAGAAAAGGGGTCGAGCAATTGATTCTCAAGGTCAAAGTAGCAGAGCCTTCAAACCAAAGACCCCAAAACCAAGCCAGACTGCCACTGAAGGTAAAGTACAACCTCAAGAGAGCATTATATATTATAGGTGTGGAGGACCTCATTTTAGACGAGATTGTACGTGGTCCAGGGGACAATGTTACAAATATGGACGAGATGGTCATAAAGTAATTGTATGCCGCAGTAGAGGAGGAGTACAGAGTCAGCAGATGCCTCAAAATTATCAGAATACCCCCGCAAATCGGGCACCCCAAGATGTACAAAGACAAGATGCGGGACAACAAAAATCAAAGATCCAAGGATGAGTCTATGCACTTACACAATAGGATGCTAATGCTTCTAACTCAGTGGTGACAGGTACTGAACCGATCTCCTAAAGTTCTTTTATATATATGTCATAAAATATTATATGCTTAGATATATATGGACATATAGCCCTGAATGATAAATGAATATCTGACAGGTATGATTAAAATAGCATCCAACGATGTCTATGCTCTCTTTGATCCTGGAGCTACCCACTCTTTTATAGCAACTAGTTTTATTAAGAAGACCAATGAGATGTCTCCTACACCTTTAGAAAATGATCTCTGTGTCTGCACACCAAGTGGAGAGGTGATCTTGGTTAATTCAATTTGCAAAGATTGTATACTGAGTATTGAAAATAGGGAGATGAAAGCAGACTTATTAGTCTTAGAGATGAAGGACTTTGATCTAATCTTGGGGATGGATTGGTTAGCAACATATCATGCTACAGTTGATTGCTTCAAAAAGACAATAATGTTTCAAATTCCAGATCAGTCAGAGTGTAGTTTTAAGAGTACTAAACCCTTCTTTCACCAGAAGTTCATCTCAGCTATCCGTGCCCAGAAATTTCTTAGAAAAGGATGTGAAGGATTTCTAGCCACTGTATTAGACACTCAAGATAATAAGCTCAGGTTACAAGGTATTCCTATTGTGAAGAAATTTTCTGATGTTTTTCCAGATGACCTGCCCGGACTACCTCCTGATCGAGAGATTGAGTTTTCTATTGACTTGATCTCTGGTACGAGTTCAGTTTCTAAAGCCTCTTATCGAATGGCTCCAGCAGAATTGAAGAAATTACAAAAGTAATTACAAGAGTTGTTGGACAAAGGATTCATTAGACCTAGTGTGTCACCTTGGAGAGCTCCAGTACTTTTTGTGAAGAAGAAAGATGGTAGCCTTCGGCTTTGCATAGACTATCGAGAATTAAACAAGGTAACAGTGCGAAACAAATATTCTTTACCACGAATCGATGATTTATTTGATCAGTTGCAAGGGGCACAGGTCTTCTAAAAAATTGATCTTCGTTCTGGCTATCATCAGTTGAAGATACAGTCTGGAGATATATCAAAAACAACCTTTCGGACTAGATATGGGCATTATGAGTTTTTAGTCATGCCCTTTGGTTTAACCAATGCACCGGCAGCCTTCATGGATCTTATGAATCGAGTGTTTGTATCATACTTGGATCGATTTGTAGTGATATTTATTGATGATATTTTGATTTACTCGAAAAGCTCACTCGAGCATGAAGAACATTTGAGGATTGTATTACAAACTCTGAGGAAAAAGAAGCTGTATGCAAAGCTACAATAATATGAATTTTGGATGAACAGTGTTACTTTCCTCAGGCATGTCATCTCCAAGGATGGTATTTCAGTTGATCCAAGGAAAGTGGAGGCAGTAGTCGACTGGAGCCGACCTACTAATGTATCGGAGGTACGTAGCTTTTTGGGATTGGCTGGCTACTATCGAAGGTTTGTGGAAGGTTTCTCTTGTGTTGCTATGCCTCTATCTCGTCTAACACAGAAACAAGTAAAGTTTGAATGGACAGATGAATGCGAGCAAAGCTTTCAAGAATTAAAAAGATGATTAGTGACTGTTCCAATCTTAACCATTCCATCCGAAACAGAAGGTTTCACTATCTATAGCGATGCTTTTCGTAAAGGCCTCAGTTGTGTTCTGATGCAAAAGGAAAAGGTGATAGCTTATGCCTCTCGACAATTGAAGTCATATGAGCGAAATTATCCTACTCATGATTTAGAATTAGCAGCTGTGATTTTTACTTTAAAAATATGGAGGTATTATTTATATGGAGAGCATTGCGAGATTTTCACGGATCATAAAAGTTTAAAATACATTTTTACTCAGAAGGAGTTAAATTTGAGACAAAGAAGGTGGTTGGAACTATTGAAGGACTATGACTTGACAATAAATTATCATCCCGGGAAGGCGAATGTTGTAGCCGATGCTCTAAGTAGAAAATTTTCTGGTGATTTGGCTGCTCTAATCACCTCACAAAAGTCTATATTGCTAGATTTGAAAAAATCAGGAATTGAAATACGACTACATGATTCTCAAGTTCAACTTGCAAATCTTGTACTACAGCCTACTTTGATTGAAAAGATTAAGGCAGCTCAAAAGGAGGATTCATAGTTACAAAAGGTCATAGAAGCAGTAGAATCCGGTATACAGACAAAATTTTTGACACATGAGGATGGGTCATTGAGGTTTCATAACAGACTATGTGTTCCCAAAGTTCCAGGATTAAGGGACGAGATCCTGGAGGAGGCTCACTGTTCGGCTTACACCATGCATCCTGGAAGCACAAAAATGTATCAAAATTTGAAAGAAAATTTTTGGTGGTCTGGTATGAAAAGGGATATTGCACAATTTGTAGCCTAATATTTGGTATGTCAACAAGTAAAAGCCGAACATCAAAGACCAGCAGGACCATTGCAGTCTCTTCTTATTCCTCAGTGGAAATGGGAGCATATTACTATGGATTTTGTGACTGGGCTATCTAAAACACTTCGGAATAATAATGCTATATGGGTAATTGTTGATCGATTGACGAAATCAGTGCATTTCTTACCTTTTCGAATTGGTCTTTCCTTAGAAAGATTGGCAGGCTTGTATATAGAGCAGATAGTACGACTGCATGGAGTACCAGTTACTATTGTGTCAGATCGAGATAGTAGATTTGTTTCTCAATTTTGGAAGAGCCTTCATAAAGCTCTTGGTACCAAGTTAAATTTCAGTACAGCTTTTCATCCTCAAACTGACGGACAATCAGAACGAGCCATACAGATCTTAGAGGATATGTTAAGGGCTTGTGTCATGGACTTGGGCAGAGTATGAGATAATCACTTATCATTGGTTGAGTTCGCTTATAATAATAGTTACCAAGCAAGCATTCAGATGGCTCCTTTCGAGGCATTATATGGAAGGAAGTGTAGATCGCCCATTTGTTGGGATGTGGGAGAAAGAAAACTGTTGGGATCAGAAATAGTGCAACAGACAGTGGAAAAAGTACACATGATCCAGGAACGGCTTCGTACAGCTCAGAGCAGTCAAAAGAGTTATGTTGATAATAGAAGAAGGGAGCTGGAATTTCAGGTAGGCGATCATATTTTTCTGAGAGTTTCTCCCACTAAAGGTGTAATGAGATTTGAAGTTCGTGGTAAGTTGAGTCCAAAGTATATTGGCCCTTTTGAAATTTTAGACAGGATTGGAGAGGTTACATATCGGTTAGCATTACCGTCGGCTTTATCTGGTGTACATAATGTGTTTCATGTATCAATGTTGAGAAAGTATATTCCAGATCCAAGTCATGTGGTGAGTTATGAACCTTTGTATCTTCAGAAGGATCTGACTTATGAAGAATATCCAGTACGGATTGTTGACAAGAAGGATCAGGTGTTATGGCATCGAAGTATTCCTTATGTGAAGATCCAATGGAGCAATCATAGCGAGAGAGAGGCTACATGGAAACTCGAGACAGAAATGAAGATCAAGTATCCACAACTCTTTGAAAACTCAGGTATGTAAATTTCGAGGACGAAATTATTTTAAGGAGGGGACATTGTAATGGCCCAGGTTTTGGGCCTGTAAACTTTTGACGGCCCAACAAAAAAAAAATTTACAAAAGGAGGAAGACTCCTAATCGGAGTCTTCTTCCTTCCCGTTTCTGACGAAATCGGACTCGAAGAGTCCGGCTAGGGTAGAAAACCTTCACTATAAAGACCCCCCTTCCTCCTTTAGGATCTTTCAACAAAAATTTTGAAGAAATTTGAGGGATTTATGGGTTTTTCTCAAAGGAAGCATCTGAGCGGTTGATCGGAAGAGAAGGACCGCCGGAGCTATTTTTGGCCGTCGGAACAAGGTACGTTCCTTTTCTATTCTTTTTGAATCGATCCTCCGGCCATCGGTGTGCTTGAAAGCCGGCGAGATGCCGGTTCGGGCTCAAACAGAGACACCCTTGTTTATGTTGTTCTCTCCTTCCGCCGCCGGCAGCAAGGAGGGGTGGGGCTGCCACTGAGACGGTAGCCTCGCCGTCGTTGAGGTTGCCGGGGAGGGTGGCCGGAGATGGCCTACCTGGCCAGATGAGGGGGAGGCGCTCGGAAAGAGCTCGGGTCTCCTGTTTTTGATCGTGGGGAAGAGGAGAAGAAGCCTCTTCTCTCTTCTCTAAATAAAAAATTAAATTATATATATATAAATATATATATATAATAAATAAATAAAAATAATAATAAAAAAAAGGAGGACATAGGTAAGAGTTTCGATAAACCTCAATAAATATTTTTTTTAAAAATTTATTTGGTTAAATTGATTTATTTGATAGGAGAACAGTCCAACGACCAGGGGAACAACAAGTAGGGTTTTGATTTTCAGACTATAAGGCTGTGAATTTGCTTTATGATTGATCGAGGTAAGAATCATTATACATGATCATCATCACATGTATATACTATTTTACTGTTAGTTTTGTATCGTTGGATTTGAGATCGATGAATTTATCATATGTGAAACACTGTTATTTATTTATGTGATTGCGAGCATGAATATGTTTTTACCAATGCATATGATGGCATGATTATATAGTTATGACATGTTTGTTTTTGAGTACACTGCAAAATTTGAATTGATTAATATTATACGTCCATGAAAAAAAAATAAAAAGAAAAAAAAATGGTTTGGATTGATCTTGTCATGTGGAATAGCCAATCAGGAGCTTATGCCTGGGACAGCCTCCACAGACTTATGTGTGGAAGAATTTGATCCGAGAAAGATCATGAATAATTTGATCCGAGAAAGATCATGAATGATTTGATCCGAGAAAGATCATGGCCACTTTGATACGAGAAAGATCATAAATAGTTCGATCCAAGGAAGATCACAGAAATCGATCCGAATAAAAGATCGTCGCATGATCCTGGTTAGTCCAAAGCCAAAAAGGGATAAAAGATTGTCAATTGAAGATGTGAAAAGATGAAACATATAACATGTAATTCAATAATGAGTGAAGATTTTACTTGATGATATGTGATGATCCATATTATTAAATGCATATTTATGATAATATTTCAGTTATTATATACATATGAGTCTTCACAAATTGTATTGATTTCAGAAATATTACTTTTATCTATTGGCTTGATGTACATGTGCAGTGATTCTTGCTGAGTTAGAGAAGCTCATATTTTCTTCTTATTTTTTTTCAGACTCACAGGATACTTAGTTTGGATGGTTTGGACGAGAGCAAATAAGAACTGAAGCCTTTAGTAGTTTAGTTAGTTTAAATTTACTGATACCAATGAACATTTGAATATTTGTATTGAACAAAGTTTATATTTGATTTGAAGTTGTGACTCAGTTGATTTATTTGGTATTTACTTGGTTATTTAAATTTTGAAGTGTTAAATTATTTAGGCCTTACATGATCCTCAGAGTGCTGCTCTAGGATTGTGTGGTCGTGTCATGTGCCCAACTCAGGTGCATGGGTTTGGGGCGTGACATTAATTGCTCCAGACAGGAGCAGCTTGGGAATATGGATTGTTTAACCATCAATGGAGCAATAAATAGGAGAATACAAATGATAAAAACTTACACATTCATACGGTCACTGAGAAATCCTGAAAGGTTCAAATAAATAATGAGAATAATCGACATTTCCACCGTAAATGCCAAATCAAGAAATTTTTCAATACGAATTTCCAAAGGAAAGAACCGAAGCAGGAATCCAATCAAAGCAGACAACAAACCCAGCCTTTACCAAATAGAAACGAATTAGACTGCATGCCCGATATTACGAAATCCCTATAGCTTCACAAACAGATCCCAACAACGATGGGAATCGGTGAAACCGGATCTAAAAGATCAAAACGGCTCGAATAAATGAGAACAGAAACACCCTACTACAAACGAAATTATGAAGAAGCTGGGGTTGAAACCAACAAGCGAGGCTGCCTTACCTTGCGGAAGTCCGCGGGGGCGACGCCGGGGAGGTAGAAGCAATCCACCCGGATGGCGTAGAGCAAGAGCACCACTGCGATCCATAGGAGGCGAGCCCGCAATCGAGGGATCTCCATGGGAACAGAGAGAGAGAGCGGACGAGAAGGAGAGGTCTGAGATAGAAACGAAGACGAAGAAGACGGAACTGCGATCTCACTCTCCTAGTCAGGATCTCTCTCTTCTCTATTTTATATTTTACATTCCCCAATTTGCTAAAACAAGAAATTTTGTTACTCCCCCACACACCCGGAAGGATCGGGCATCCCCTCTTCCTTTTTTTGAGATGGAGTTGGTACGAACTGTGAAGCGACATGAAAGAGTTTCGAAGAGGACTTGGCATGCGATGATGCAATCGGAGGATCCGCCGTCCGTTACGACCCACGTGTGCATTTTGGTCCTTCTAACCTTGATCTTGACGCGGAAGAGATGGTTCGCCGCGGAAATCACGGATCCGCATTGATGATTCCATGCAGTACATTATTTATTTTCCGATTCCCAAATAATTTTAACTAAGTTTTCTCTCCCAATTCCGAAATAACATTTCTGGCCCTCCTTTCGCCCTTTACCACCAGTCCACTCCACCACATTCAATCGTGCCAGAGAGTTAGTCGGCCATCCCGGAGTGCTCCAGATCAGCGTCCAAGCCTAGATCAGGACTCAATTGAGTTCCAGCAACAAGCTTCAGTTGTCGGATCCAGTAGATTTGGGCAACCAACAAGGTCAAGGTGACTCGATCCACATGGAAGCCTCCCTTTGACATCTTCTTCCTTCTCTCGGTTTGAGCCCATAAACTCATGCCATGATGCTCTCATGTTGGTCCCTTTCTTCTTGACTTGGTTTGGGGCAATGGCCTGATACCTTACCATCTCATGTGGATTGGGTCTCATGGTAACTTGCTTTATGTACACACAGATATTCAAGAAGTGGCAGGGACCAATCTTGTCCAGTAGTACAAAAACAGACCATAGATTTCCTTATCTCAGCACATGCAACCAAACAACAGTTAGATTTGTCCTGCAATCACTGCGCGGAATACTGCATGTCGCCGACAAGCAGAAATTGAATTTATCCTCCAGATAAAGAATCTTGGAGGAACAGTCAAGAATAAAGATTGCTATCCCCAATTTTTCAGTCAGCAATTAAATGGAGCCTTAGTTGCTAATCAACTTAAAAATGAAGAATAAAACAAAGTAGGCCACCAAGTTATAATTCTGGTTTTACTCGGGACTTTCTAGTGTAGAAAGATAGTTTTGAGGAGCCGAAATTGGCAAGCTAGTTCATTGCACTACAGAAAAATGAAAAATTGCTGATGCTTTTCTTGGCCTTTACCAACGTTAATAAGTATTGCTAAATGGTTCCACAACACTTCCAAATACATCGTGTGCGCGTCCATTATGAAGACGTAGAAATTCCACCATCGCAAGACAACGACGCTTATAAGCATTGCAAGTGTTAAATTTAATGATGGTTATAAGCGTCGCAAAATATTAAAGTTAATGATGCTTATAAGTGCTGTTTAATCCCTTAGAACCATGGTTCAATGATGCTTATAAACGTTGACAACTGTGGAAACTAAAGGATGTTTTTCAACGCTTATAAGCATCGCCAACTATTTTAGACCAAAAAAAATAAAAAATTTATATAAAACCTGATAATAATCTCTTATAACTACAAAATCACTGTAATTTCTTACACCATAATAATGAGATTTGATTTGCTGATATATTTTGTTAGATGCCCTAGTGACTTGCTCAATGTGAAAAAATCCAATTGGTCGGTTGAACCAACTTCATCTTTATAATTGTAGAGACATTTTGTACTTAGATTAGCACTGGCCATAGAGATAATATGGCCCAATACCGTTACCCTTTTGATGTAGCACTTCGACTAGAATCCGGAAGTGCTAGGGCGGAACCCTCGCAGTATGGACCTAATCCGATTTTGATTATATTTTGATGTATCTGTTTTGGTGAGATATGTTGTCTTAGAGATATGAGTATTTTTCTAGGATTTTTTTTTCTCTTGTACTCTGTAATCTCAACGATTCAAGATAGTGAAAATTTTCTTTCTTCTCCGACTGTGGTTTTTCTCTTGATTTAAGGGTTTTCCACGTAAATCCTATGTATTTGCATTGTTTTTTGTCTCTTCGATTTTTTGTTTATTGACGTCTTGCTACAACAACGATGGATGATTAATTGCTAATTGCTTGCAACTCTTAATACAACAACAAGCCATCAGCAACAAATTAGTACAAATGTACAGTTCCTTAATATAGAGCGAAACCAACGTCCACCAAGAGATTGTTTGCACTAACCTCATAATTTAATGTAATAAAGACTGATCTAGAACTACTCACAGGGAAAGAATACAGTTATACTGCTCTGGTCTTTTTACTAACATCTGCAACGCAGCCATAAATAAATGCAAGTTGGCCATAGCAAGAGGAACCTGACCCCAAATGCAACCAATTTTGATTAAAAATAGATTAGCAGTTTATTGATTCTATTCTGTCCCTCGAATGGAAAACTGATGTGGCCTAGATAATATCTGCATCCTAAATCTATACAAATATCAAACATCTTATTGGAGAAGAAAAGAAAAGGCTGGCCATTTGATTACCTCTCAATCATCTTATTGGATCAATTCTCTTTCCTGCACATAAAAACTAGATGGCTTTTTCAACTTTACACATATAATGTTGGCATTCAGTCTGAACCTTCAATTTCCAGCTGTCATTGGCAATTGCAAGCTGATTGAAATGGCCTCAATTCATCAAATAACATACCTATTTATCTCAAATATAATCAGAGATTGGAAGCCTTAATCTATTGAATTGATTATGATCTTCAACTTCTATAAATGCATAAATGATTATTATTTTAAAGAAAGTTCAGGAGGGTTGCAGCATGGTTTTGCTATAAAGTTTGAAGCCAACGGCTTATCTGGAACCTAGAACATGTCAGACTTTTGGGGCCACAACATGGACATGGAGAACAGCTGCAGCAAACAAGCTAAGCAAACTTCAATGTTAAGCTTCAATACAATCTCTCGCCCTGATATGCTGCTCGACTTTAATAAAATCTCTCGCCCTATGCCGTTTCTCAACACAATGGCTATCGCTATGCTGTTTGGGAGCACATGACATCAGAATACAGAGAGCTTTCTAACGTTTCTTATGTCCGTCCGTTGTTCATTTGTCTTACCTTCTTTCTATGTTATCTTTGGATTTGGTCTTCTTTGTTTCTTATGCGTGACTTTGTTGTCTTCTGTTATCCTTGTACTTCCTTTCTTTCACCTTTGGGTTTGTCCTGATGTTGGGATATACCGACTAACCCCTGTACGCCGACTTATTCTCAGACTGGTCCGACCGACGCCCGACTCTACCCACCGGACAGACGGACGACTCCGACAATGACTGACGGCAATGACTGCCGACAATATCCAGCCGAACCCATATTACCGACTCACTATCGGAGATGGCGGCCGACGTCCGACTTCCACAAGGCACCAGATCAGCCAATGGTGTTTTCGAATTGTCACCCGACGTCCCAGCAGCCGAATACCGACATATAATCGGCCAGTCCGCTCAAATGCCGTACAACTGCTATGGGCTGTTATCCTGTCAAGGACATGCTGTGCGACCGCCCTGGGGCATTGTCCTGCCAAGGACATAGGTTAATCCTGATGACCTGACAACCCACACCGATTTGACAGCTCCCGACGATTTGACAACTCCCCAGTTGTCTGCACCATTAATGGCGGGACCATACCGCATTCTACTATAAAACGGGGTAAGGCAACAGTTTTGGTAAGCATTTTTAAGCTCTCGACAAGCTCTCTCTCTCTCTATGGCTGAGCCCCTGATTTTTTCACTGTTGTCTAGTCTCCTCTCTGATTTGACCGTCGGAGGGTCCTCACCGAAGGCATCTCCGGTCAGTGAGGACTTTCCTTGCAGGTGCGCGACCCCGGCGATCGGGCGACGAAGAGATTGGCCGCAACAGATTTGGCACACCAGGAAGGGGGGCTCGACAGAGGTAAGACAGCGAGCCCCATAGAGCTTGAAAAATCTCTCGAGATGACAAAAATCAAGGCTCAGCGATCGAGAGCCATCGGGTCGGCGAGGCACTCTTCCCACCGGGAAGAGGCCACTCCTTTACCCTCTATGGCGGAACCCAGCTCTCCACACCCGGTGGTGACCGCGGAGGCACAGATCGCGACGATCGTGCGGCAAATGACCGTTCTGACGGACGCGGTCAAAAACCTCCAGCAACAACCGGCTCAGTTGCCGCAACCGCCGGTGGAACAACAGGCGGCACACCCTATGCCATCCAGAAGCAGCCGCTGACGCCCACGTCAGCTTCCGTCTCCTCCTCAAGAGCGGCCGTCTCGGCACTCCCACCGAGAAGGGGGGAGATGGCCACAGCGTGACACACGCCTGTCTCGGCGTCCCTCCCTTCCCAGCTGGAGCGAGCGAGGAAGGAGAAGCGGCCGCGGACACCATCCGCCTCACTCTCAAATTCGTCGGGAGGTTCAACCTCTAAAATTTCTCAACACCGACGGTTGGACGACTACGAACGTAAGTTCGAAGAAATCAACCGTCGGCTTGCCCAGCTCCAGGTGAATGGTCAGAAGTCTTTGAACGACGTCAACTTCTGGACCACCCAATCTCTCTCCCAACTTATCCTCGACGAATCGATCCCTAGTCGGTTCAAGATGCCTCATGTGGAGCCTTACGATGGCTCCATCGATCCAGTTGACCATCTGGAGAGCTACAAGGCTCTTATGACAATTCAAGGGGCAACCGATGCCCTCCTTTGCATCGGCTTCCCCGCCACACTTCGTAAAGCTACCAGGACCTGGTACTCCGACCTCTGCTCAGGGGGTATTCATTCCTTCGCGCAGCTCGAGCATTCTTTCGTGACCCATTTCAGCACCAGCCGAAAACCACCACGAACCTCAGACAGTCTTTTCTCCCTCAAGCAGGAAAAAAATAAGACACTCCGATACTTTGTGGTCCGATTCAACGCGGCCACACTTGAGGTTCGGGACCTCAACGAAGACATGGCTATCTCGACTATGAAGAGGGGGCTAGGGGGTCCCGATTCACATATTCCTTGGACAAGACCCTTCCTCGGATGTATGCCGAATTGCTGGAGCGTGCGTACAAATACATGCACGCGGACGAAGGAGCTTCCGACCGGCGCCTGACCGAGAGCGCGAGCCAGAAGGAGAAGCGGAAGAAAAATCGGATCCCTGCTGAACCCAGTAGGCCCCCCGATCGATAAACAGGTCTCGTCCCGATGGCGGAGTCCGAGACCGACGCATCGTATGTATGACTTCTACACCCCTCTCTCTGCTCCTCGTGTGCAGATCTTGATGGAGATTGAAGGAGCGGAATATCTACGACGGACCCCACCTCTGAAGGCAAAGGGCCTCGATCGGAGAAAATACTGTCGATTCCATCGGAGACCTACGGCGCGATCGCCGAAACTACGGCTCGATCGTCGACGACGCATCGGACTCTTACGAGAACCGTTCTGTCTACACTAACGGAAGGCCGGCACTGGCGATGAAACATTTCTAAGTTGAAGCCGTACTCCTTCCACAGTCGACTCTCGATCAATGTGGTTGGCTAACTTGCCGACTTAGCTTCGACTAAGAAGGACAAAATGTCAAGATGATCACGGTCGCACTCGCGACATACCGACTTGGTCACGACTGGTCGAAGGATATTCGGCTTGCCACCGTTTATCATACGTTCCGACGTGTTACGCCCGATCAAGGGCCGGACAATGGATATTCGACTTGTCATCGTTATCCTATCCGAATACGTCGGATACTACTCGACTATCAGACTCTACGGGATGATCATGTTGACATACTACACCCGACCAAAGGCCGGACAACGGATATTCGACTTGCCATCGTTATCCTATCCGAATACGTCGGACACCACTCGACTATTAGACTCTACGGGATGATCGTGTCGACATACTACGCCCGACCAAGGGCCGGACAATGGATATTCGACTTGCCATCGTTATCCTATCCGAATACGTCGGACACCACTCGACTATCAGATTCTATGGGATGATCGTGTCGACAAGCTACGTTCAGGGATTGACCGACACCCGACTCGATGTGCATGCCCGACCAAGGGCCGGACAACGGATATTCAACTTGCCATCGTTATCCTATCCGAATACATCGGACACCACTCAACTATCAGATTCTACGGAATGATCGTATCGACAAGCAACGTTCGGAGATTGACCAACACCCGACCCGACGTGCACGCCTGACCAAGGGCCGGACAACGGATATTTGACTTGCCATCGTTATCCTATCTGAATACATCGGACACCACTCGACTATCAAATTCTACGGGATGATCGTGTCGACAAGCTACGTTCAGGGATTGGCCGACACCCAACCCGATGTGCACGTCCGACCAAGGTCCGAGCGACGGACGCTCGACGTAGAGTCGGGATGACTTTCGACCATCGGATCCTATGCAACCTGTACGACGTCAGGATGCTGGCCTGCGATCGAGGCTTGCTCTGCCCTTAGCATGGCGCATGCCACTGACTACTTTGATCGGCTATGCTGGATCCTACCGGACGTCCTAACGAGATATGTCGGAGCTACGACCTATACTCTCGGGGATGGCTCGGCAAGCCATACACTTTGAACCACATGCGGAAAAAAGTTTGAAAAATCTTTGATTTTATTTAGTTGAAATTAGACTTACAAAATTGGACCGAAGTCCGATTACAAGTATCAAAGGCGAAACAAAAATAAAAGAATACAAAAACAATGGAGCAGACACTCTGACTATTCATCGGAATCGGCTTTCTGCACCGAAAATAGTTCGAAAGCAACCGGTGTACCCGCTCGGGTCGGAGTGGGATCGGAGGTTGGAGCCACCTCACCTTCGGCAGCTCGTTCCATCGGCCCAGGGTCGGCCTCCTCCGCAGTCGTCGGCTCCTCCGGCACAGGGTCGGCATCCCCTTATGCGGCTTGGTCCTCCGACCCCGGAGGGACGACGCTGCTCAGGTCGAGCTTCGAGTGCAGACTCTGAATCGCATCCCAGGCTCTTCGTACCCCACTCGGTAGGAGGCGAAGCCGCTCTCGAGAAGCTCCTCCTGGTACTCGTCCGAGCCACGGAAGTCCTCCACCGCCCGGCTCAGTGCCTCTTTAGCCGACTCCGCCTCGACTTTCGCTATGTCAGCGTCGGCTTGGGTGGAGGACAGATTCTTCTCAACCTTAGCCAGATTCTCCAGGCTAACTCGAAGTTATTCGCGCTCGGCCTCGAGCTCTGTAATGCAGCCGTCCCGCTCACACCGCAGTCGGTAAACAGAACGGATCTTGCGCTGAACCTGCTCGTGGGCCGACTGAAGCTCGGCCTCCGAGGCAGCCAGGTCGTCGGTGAGTCAGAAAATCTCCTCCTCGAGCCTGACCTCACGATCGACCGACAGCTTTAGCTATTCCACCAGCGTCGCCTTCTCGGATTCGACGGTCTCGGCCCTATCCTTCCAGGCTGCCCGGACATCGCCGAACCTCTGGTACCCAGCCTCCAGCTCGGACATATTGTAGATCAGCTGCAAGTAGAAGGCCGGTCGTCAGGAAAATAATAATGAAGAAGAAAGAAAAAGAAGAAGAGCTCACTTGGATCATGGTCGGGTAAAAAGAAGAGAGCATCTTGGTCACCGACCGACTCTTCAAGAGCTCCCGGTCGGTCGGGAGATTGGTTGCCTGACACAACCTCCAGGCCAAATTGTGGTTGGCCAGGGCCGACGCTCCCTCGGGAACATGAACGTCGGACGACGCGATGCGGTCCGCCGACCTTGTGTCGTCCATCGGTGCCATCGGAGCCTTCCCTCGATCGTCGCCCAGGCCCGAAGATTGGAGAAGGACGGAAAACTTGAACTCGACTGAGTTCCTCCCGAGGGTGCGACGGGAGCCGCCGCAGGACGTTCGGGCTCACGTGCTTCGACCCGAACCTCCTCCACAGGCGGGGGCACCGATACTCCTTTGGCTGCCCCCTCTGCCGCCCCTTCCTCGAACAGCGCCTCGGGTGGCACCACCGACGCCGATAAGGCGATGACCGGTTCGAAACCCAACGATCGTTCGGTGTCGGGCTGTGCGGCCGCCCTCGCAACGACGGTCGGGGATGATGTCTGGGGTCTCTTGGGGGGTTGCGAAGGTCTGGCCCCGAACGTCGGTCTTTTTCTCGCCGCATGCTGCCAAATGTCAGCATTTGTCAGTCTTACTCTCGACGGCATGCCTGCAATTTCAACGAAAAGTTAGCACAAGTCTGAAGACGGATGAAAAAGCCAAAAGACGACCGACAGACCGAACTGTACCTAAGCGGAGAACCGAACTCAGGTCGGCGTCATACAGAGCTTGCTCGGTGACGAGCTCTCTCTGCTTCGGCACCGACACATCCTTCAGTCGATGAAAATCCTCTCGGTCTCCAGCCTCCACCCGACTGTTTTCATTCGGCTGAGTTCGAGGGTCGCCCCAGCGAGAAGGAAACCCTCAAAATAACGAAGAAGAAGCAAAGAAAAATTGGTTCTTCCATCCGTGGATCGATGATGGAAGATCGGTAATGAACGAAAGATCCTTTCGGAGATTGAAGAACCACCACCCTTGGGCTTTTGGATGGGGTCGGAGGACAAAGAACGTCCGGAAGAGAGAGATGCGGGAAAAGGTCGACAAGAGCCGACACAACAAGACGAAGCTGATTATTAATCGGATTGAGTTCGGCACCAATTACGCCGGGCAAAGCCCGTAATAATCCAAGACATTCCGGACGAACTCCGAAATCGGAAAGCGAAGACCTGCCCGAAGGTCCTCGATATAAAAGGCCACCTGGCCCGGAGGTGGGTTGTTAACCCGACCCTCAGCCCCAGGGGCGAAGAGTTCGAACTGCTCCAGGATACCATACTGCTCCCTGAGCCGTTCGACGTTCGGCTCTGAAAGTGAAGAAGCCTTCACCTCCAGGGTCGATCGGGAATCCTCGGTCGGGTTCCTCGACTGACTTCCTCGAGGAGAGGTTCTAGCCATAACGCTAGCCCCAAGAAAAGAGAACAAAAAGGAAAATGCCAAGGATGCAAGGAGACAAGAATGAAAAAACTTCGAGAAGAACTTCCAAAGAAGAAGGACGGAAATAACTACCTGAAACTGGGAGACAACTCGACAAGGCCTCAGCGTCAGAAATAGGGCAGTAAAAAGTGAAGTTTTACATGTAAGTGGCCGCATATATATAAGGCCCCTCGACGGTCGAGATGAAAGCGTGCCAAATGAGGGTTTTTCAGATGTCGACACGTGGCAGCACCTGGGCCCCTCCTCGGTCCGATGGTTCAACGCACCTGCCCCAGATCGAGCCACGTCGCTTCCATCCGCGTGAACGGTTCCGGCCCAATAGCCCCCTAACGCATGGTAAAAAAACCGCATCTTGGAATTAATTAACCGACGGCGATTTGCGTTCCCAATGAGACGGCGGTTTGCGTTCCCAATGAGACATCTGATACCGGATCGTCCATTGGTATGGTCGTCAGAGTCGGAGCATGACGTGATGAAAAATCACTCCTTTCGCCCGAGGCCATAGCCAACGTGTTAACGCGGGCCAACACGACATCGGACTCAGGAATGGGGGGGCAACTGTTGGGATATACCGACTGACTCCTGTACGCCGACTTATCCTCGGACTGACCCGACCGACGTCCGACTCTACCCATCGGACAGACGGATGACTCTGACAATGACTGACGGCAATGACTGCCGACATTATCCAGCCGAACGGCCGAACCCCTATCACTGACTCACTGTCGGGGGTGGCGGCCGACGTCCGACTTCCACAAGGCACCAGATCAGCCGACGGTGTTTTCGAGTCGTCACCCGACGTCCCAACAGCCGAATACCGACATATAGTCAGCCAGCCCGCTCAAACACCGTACAACCGCTATGGGCTGTTGTCCTGTCAAGGACATGCTGTGCGACGGCCCTGGGGCATTATCCTGCCAAGGACATGGGTTAATTCTGATGACCTGACAACCTACGTCGATTTGACAGCCTCCGGCGATTTGACAACTCCCCAGTTATCTGCACCATTAATGGTGGGACCATACCGCATTCTACTATAAAACGGAGTAAGGCAACAGTTTTAGTAAGCATTTTTAAGCTCTCGACAAGCTCTCTCTCTATGGCTGAGCTCCGGATTTTTCACTGTTGCCTAGTATCCTCTCTGACTTGACTGTCGGAGGGTCTCCGCCGGAGGCATCTCCGGTCAGTGAGGACTTTTCTTGCAGGTGCGCGATCCCGACGATCGGACGATGAGGGGATTGGCCGCAACACCTGGTATGTTATTTTTGGTTTGTTGCTTCAGTTTCTCTTTTGTATTTCTCTAGGGGTTGGAAGTCTTTTGCTGCAACGGACATTGTTATTTCTTGGAATTCCATTCCCCTCTTTTCTTACCCAAAAAACTTGGATGTTAAGCTAGTTAAGCCTGCAAAATGCGAACCTACAAGGAAGCCCTCCGGACATACCAAGTTTTGCAAGGGAAGGGGGTCTAGACTTTCAAGTTTTTTATGATTTTGCGGGTAATCAAACGTGATCCCATAACCTTCCAATTAAGTTTGAGAACAAAGAATAAAATCTTCAAAGCTTTTGAAAGGTTTGGACAACAAAATTGTCATCAGTTTGGACTATAACTTGCATTGAGCAACGGTTGGGACTATAACTTGTATTGGCAGTAAAATGACATAAAACAAACCATTATCTTGCTAAAATTTCCAAAAGATTTTTCCTCGTTTGTTGCTGCACTATGATAGTAACTATGCCGTTATGGCAAGAAATACTTTTACACCAAGAAATAATGAATAACAGCAAGGACTGGCATAGATTTTCTTGTTATAATTTTACATTAATATTGAATATTCTTAAAATGAGTTCTAAAATAACCATTACAACTTTATAACACTTGGTTACCAGCTCACCGTACACATACAATGCATCTTCATATCATTTAGGATTTTTTGCATGTATATCCTCTTAAATTCAAATTTACTTGAATATCTTTTCAAAATTAATATTTATATATACATCCTTATAAAATACTTATTTTGCATATATATCATTCTTTTTTCTTATTTTTTTACATATGTACCCACATTATTTAACATTATTAAAAAATTAATAATTTAAAACTTAAATGATTAAAATATCTTTATAGGTAGATGTGCAAAAAAAAATTTACAAGGATATATATATAAATAGCAATTTCATGTGAGGATTCATGTAAATTTGAATGTTTAAAAGGATATACATGCAAAAAATTCTAGTTTAATTTTATCTATTTAATCTAGATAGATTCAAATCCTCTTACTCGATAATGTAACAACATATTACATAATATAACAACACGATGATGATATTATATAATATTTTATATATTAAAATACTATATTATATTTTATTTTTAAGTAAGCTGTGATGATTATGTCCATCTTATAACAATATGATATATCTTATATACTTCACAAAGATATTTTTGATAAAAATTTTTAAAATAAAATATAATAAAATTATAAATTCTTATTATTACATAATATCCAAATCCATAACTATATCCATTCGATGCAAATGTACAAGCTCTTCATCTAATATCAGGTTTAGATACTTCTCTTAGAAGCATATTATTATATATTAAAAGAAACATGAATGGTTACGATCTCTTTATTTTCTAGATAAAATAATTTTGATCTATCATTTGATAAAAAAATTATTTTATCTACGTAAATTAGTAAATTAAATAAATTTATTATTTTAGTTGTATATGCTAATTTTTCTCTATTAGAATAAGAAAAGAATTAACAAACCAAGAGAGATGTATTTATGTTAAAAATTTTTTATATATATACTCTTTCAAATATTCAAATTTGTACGAATACCCTCATAAAATTACTATTTGCATATATATCCCAATAATTTTTTCTTTTTGCACATCTATCCTTAAGGATATTTTAGTCATTTTAATTTTAAACAGTGTTAGATGATATAGGCACATATGCAAAAAAAGATATTGTATGAGGATATACATGCAGATATCAATTTTAAAAAAATATTTATGTAAATTTAAATATTTAGAAGGATATACATGTAAAAAATCTTATCATTTAACCATTATATCGACGTAACGTAGAAAGGTGCACAGAATTGCAGACTGCTATAACATTATGATGGCCATAATTTAAAACCCTGAGCTACATTACCCCGCAAGGAAAACAAAGATATGTTCTCAAGAGCACATTATCTGGCTTCGGCTGATAAATGGCACATTTTAGAGTTGTCTGTCCAAAGAGCAAAGTTAAAACATGCTAAAATTCTGAAATTTAGAAGGGCAACAAATATCTTAAATCCACAATAAAAATTCTTTAATTCGAAAGAATAACCCAACAAACTATTCCAGTTATGAATTTTTGAGGTTGCTCATTTGAAGTACCATACAGATATCATAGTGGAGGCATTTGCTTCCCAAATCATTTTGCATTATAGCTGTCCAAAGCTTGGATATCTACAGATAAGCTTCAGAAGAAGAATCCAATAGCCAAGTAGCAATCAATGGTCAAGCGACATTGGTTTCCAAGTTTTCAGCCTAGAGTTTCAATTGTATTGCAGAACTCGAAGCTTTGGGACACCTTTTATAGAACCAAACTCTGGTGTCATGCATTGTCCTCACATATTGACAATATTCAATCTATAAAGTTTGCTTTTGAGACAACAACTCGGATTAAAAAGCACATCAAATTATCAATGGATTAAGAAGAGCACAGGAACAGCCCCTATCAAGTCAGAAACACAAAAGAATATAACTGCAACATGACAGAAGTTCAATATGGTCTAAATGATACATTTGACTGATACAAGCAGTCATATATATTCATTACATCTTCTGTAATCTTTCAGGTGGTAATTTGATGCAGCAATCTCTAGGCATGGTGATGAAACCTTTAGCATTTAAAGTACCCTACAGGAAATATAGTGGAGGCATTAGCTTCAAAAATCATTTCGCATTCACATTGTAGATGCTCGAGCAAAGCTCGAAAATCTAGAGTATTCATCTTTCAGAAGAACTTGTGGGTTTCCTTGTTCAACCTACAAAGAGATCAACAATACAATCATTTTAGAAAAAAGAAAGAAGGAAAAAGGCCTTTCAGTTCATATCATATCAAATAAATCATTTTAGCGTTCACAAACCAGATATAGGCAACAACTATGCAATCATGTATAACAACTAGCACCTTAGATACAATTATAAACAATACCAGTTATGATAACGCATAAGCATGAACCATGGGACATCAATTATGTCATCCACTTTGTCGCACAGGGATTTGAATTCACAGTTAGCAACATCAATGGACACAGAAGAATGAAATAGAGAAACCTAAGTTGGATAAGTAAGTGTTGGAATTTCGTAGGATGCGCATGCATATGGATTTCAAAATTTTTTTCATAAACAATGCAGCGGATTTATAGACTAAAACACCTTTTAATCTAGAACATGCATGCATAAGAACAAAGCATCCAAAGGTCTACTTCATATGCTGAAATTAACACATGCTGATTTTAGGCTGAAAATAAAATATATGATCGAATCACATACCTATTTCACTTTTTCTTTCTTCAAATTTGGATCTAGAAGAAGATAGATTCCACCTTAGCCACACAAATGTCTGACCTCTATGGGTATCCACTCAGGATCAGTCTGGATTGATCTTTTTTGATGTAGATCTTTCTTCTCCAAGAACAATCTTCCTACGAATCTGAACGAAGACTGGATCTGTGATCAACTCTTTGATCATTTCCTTGATTTTCTTTTCTTCTTCTTGTTCCTGATCTCTTTCTCTTGATTATGATGCAATCAAGACCTTGAAACCAGATTGGAAGATGGACGCCCAAACTCCTTTTGGGCGTGTAAATGGTGGGACGTCCAAGAGTCTTGGACGTGTGAACCAAAGGGAGGAAGAGAGGGAGGCGTGGGGGCTATTTGGGAGGCTAGGAGCAATCTGAAAATCTGATGATAAGACTAAGGAAGGGCCCTCTTAAATAGAGAGCAATTGGAGTCCTAACCAAAACCAAATCAGCCATATAATATGAGTCCTAATCGCATTAGGACTCCTTGTTTTCCTCATTTTTTGACCCCACCCAAGTGAAACAAGGGTTGGCCCCCTCTAGGGCTCTCTCTCACACGCCAAAGGGAGGAGGAGGTGCGCCCCTCCCTTGTCTTTCACACCATCCATCAAGTGGGCACGCCCACACTTGATTAAATCAAGTGGCGCCCCTTAATTAAATCAAGGAATCAATTTGGGGATCGAACCTCTAATAGACATGATCCAAAACTCTAAGCATCCAACATTTGGAGCCCAATGAATCTAATTCAATTAGGTTCATAGCAGATAATTAATACGAATTAATTCTTATTAAATAAGCAATCCAAGTTACATAAGAAATTGGATTTAACCATGTGCTAGCAAGGTTCTCTTAAATCCAATGGGATTTCTCCGAATCCAATTGAGACTTCATAAGCTCAATTGCTTAATCCAAGTCAAATTCCTTTGTTGTGTGACCCCATAGGTTTAATTCTGTCTGATAGTGAGATGTACCATGATCTTTATCATAGTATCATTGAAACTCTTTTCAATGGATCAGAACGATTTTATTCTAACTCAACAAGGATCGTCGATCCAAAACAATCCTAATAAGCTCTCACAATCCACCAGTGACACCTAGCAGTATGTAGTGGCAACCCAGCAAAATCAAAAAAGAACCTCAAGGTGTAGTTTCCGTATGATTCAGTCCCTCTATCGTGAGTCCCGACTAAATTACAAGCTATGGATAAATCGTCAAACCTCAACATCAGTCATATGATAAATTCAATCAGCTCAAGTCCAATTGTGATTCTCATAGAAACTCCTTTCCATCAATCACACTGTTGTAACCACAGACTTATAGACTTAGCCTCTCAAATCATATAGGACCACTCATTTCTATCAAGATTGATAGATTCCATCTAGATGCGTACCCTACTCCTACAATGGACCAACTGTTGCCAACATACACCACATGATCTTAAGTGGCTAAGAGGCCATGTTTCTATGTAGTCAAACTCCAGCAGCCTCACTGTGAGTAATCGTGTCACCGCAAATCAAAAAATCATTCACACAACTACAGCATCGGGATGATTACTGACGATTGAGTAGAAATCCACGTGATCTCTCATATGGTCACGCTCAATACTAGTTATTCTCTAACAACTACCCACACTTGTCACTCAATGTCTCTACACTGTATACTAGAGACTTATCTACCTCGAAGGAAGCGATTTGTGCGCCGGTCTATCCAGATTGATCACCGTCCTCATAATGATACTACGATCGGGAGCAATTTAGAAATTAATTATACATGCCTCTAGTTCTCAATACTTTGAGAATATGTATCTTAAGCATTAATTCTTTAGACGATTCAAGGACACATCATACTTGAATAAAAAATAAAATCTTGCCCTTTTATTAATCAAATCAATATTTTTAAGTACAAAATTGTGTCCTAGAATAAGACAATGTGTCAGCCGAACTGGCTTCTAGAACATACATCCAACAATTAGGTGCCCCAATTTATATTTCAGCTCTATGACCAAAACATACTCTGATAAGTGGAGATTAGATGATTGAATCAGTTCTTTTTAGAGGGCATTTGGGTCACAAATTTGACTATGATTCTACATGTCCAAGAGAAACTACAGTTTGCTTCAAAAAGATTGTATTGCTATAATGGAAATCAAAATTAGCTCTCAGTTCTCTGAATGCAATTGGTAGCTTGCATAAGTCCATAAGCCTAATTTTTAAAAAATGAGAGGTTATGAAACCTAAATATTCCACCAGAAAGTTGCCTATATACAATTTTCCAGCCTGAGTGCTACTTTTGATGAATATTGGTATGCATATTATCACATGTACATACACCCATATTACAAATATACACAATTCTCTCCATTTTTCATGTATGTATGTTGTTGTTTTGGTCGCGTGGGGGTTTGGGGCGGGAAGGTGTGCTGCTAGTACCTCGTTTATCACCCCTTTTGCTCCTTCAGGCTTTTAGGGTTTCCTCATTTTCTTTTTCTTCCCCCCCATACCATTCCTTTCTGACAGTTCTTTTGTTTCATGTTTGTTTTAATCATCAAGCTCTTTCCCATCTCAGCCATGTTTGATGATCTTTGAGAAGCCTCTTGCTGACTTCTGCATCAACCACTGGTTCTTCAAGTGTTCCTTGTTAAGATCGATCTTTCTATTCCTGTCAGGAGCTCTAACTCCACTCATTTTGACTGTCCTTCATCGCCTCCCTTATGCCTTCCAGATGCTTCTTAAGAATATCTATCTCCCATAATATTCAGCTCAATAGCAGACCCCAACTGGTCTGGGATTAAGACTTAGTTGAGTCTAGTCTTAAAAATAAAGTTTTGAAGTAATCTAGAAAACGCCATGAATATGAGAGAGAATATAATAATAGCATTAGAAAATGAATATAGAAGAAAAAAACACAGGATAGTACTTACAAAATATACAATTAGACAGAAAAGCCAAAAGGTTCCAAAAGTTTCTCCATCAGAAAACAGGGCAATAAAGGGGCTCATGTATGAACCTAAGAGTTGAGAATAGCATGGGAAGACAATAGAAGTCCAGGATGGAGCAAGTGAAAAAGAACTTGACATGTTTCTTGGGATGGAACTTACAGCCTTAGGCAAAGGATAAATGCTTAAAAACAATGCGTACCATCTTCATCGAATAAATGAAATTAGGTTACTGGTTATGACCAGAATTGTAATATTTAGCTATAAAAACCGACAGATTCTTGTCAAATAAGCAATAAAGATTAAACTAGTTGACCAGAACTTTCCCTACATGCATGCATGCATGCATGCATGTATGTATATATATTGGATATACATATAAAAATTGGTTTACTCTTACCAGGTTCCCATGGTCAAGAATTAAAATCTTGTCCATGCTCAACACTGTAGAAATGCGATGGGCTATTGTCAGAATTGTCATGCCTTTACATTCATTGGAAATTGTATTTTGTAGTATCAATGCTGTCTGAGTGTCAACATTGGCTGTGCACTCATCCAAACAAAGTATCTGCATTAAAAAAAGCGCCATTTGTGAAGCAATATTCTAATTGAATTTTCCTGGCTACGGTTAAAAGATAACTTGCAAGGCTAAGAATAGCAATGTTTGAGTTAGATATATAATGCAACTTAAATTCTTCCTAAGTCTTAACAATATTGATTGTTAGCTATTTGTGAGACAATAATAATGAATTCTTGTATTGAAATTAATCTGATGCTAAGAATTGGTTTCAATCATTGATGATCAACATGCTTTTCAAGCAGCATGACACAAAATTGTGATCAGATAAGTACACAAAAAAAAGAGTCAATTTTTTGAGAATAAAACATATAACATTGTAAAACAGAGTCTATGCTGAAGATTATGGAGTACATAAGACAGAATCATTACTTTCAAAATTTAAAGAACAATATATGCTGAAAATCCTGGATCAGCAGCATAGATATCAACCATCTATACAATAACAACCACACTCTAAAACTCAGCCTTATGTTTGAGATAACTTATCAGCTATTTTCAGTTGGTTGATTTCAATGGTAAAGGCATAAAGCATAAATGCTGCACTCAAGATCACAAACTCATCAATCAGTCATTGACGCATTATCCAAATGAGAAGAAAAAAGTTAGCATGAATTGACTGAAATAGCAGGAGACGATGTCTGTGTGCATGCACACATGAGCTATGCTTTAAATCCTGGATCAGTGTTTTGGCATTATATATATCAAACAACTATATGAGATATGGTATAAGCATATAGCATATCCATTTTACCTTAGATCATAAACTCAAATGGCTGATTGATGCATTATGCAATTGAAAAGGGGCAAAAAAAAAACTGCAGATAAATTTACTGGCAACATCATAAGAAGGTGCATGTGTCCTCCTTGTTTAAGAACCAAGACTTCTTATACCACTTAATATATTTAACAATACCACTGCAGATGCATATTCTATGCACAAGAATGCATGCACACTCAGGCACAAACAACATATGAGCAATGATAACCATACTGTGAAACTTACTCTTATGCTTGAAGTCAACACATGCACTCCATTAAGAACACAAACTCGTCAATTGTTGATGGATGCATTATCCAATTGAGAAGAGGAAAAAACACATATAAATTGACCATCATGGCAGGAGGAGATGTGCACTCCTTGCTTAAGAACTGAAACTTTTCCACCACTAATAGTATATTTAAGAAAATTGTTGGAGACAGCACATGGAGGGCTATAGCCATTGTCAATTTGTCATTATATATGTAGGTCCACAATAGTGGATTTTCTTGCAAACAATGCAGCCTTGCATCTACAATTTCATGGTGTAAAGCAATAGAATTACTTTCCAAGCTTGATACAGATTCAAACTTCGTATTGGAGATTGACCAATCTGCTGTCAATTTCAGTCATTGGTTTCTATCTGTGTGACCTCTGGTCTGCATGATTTCATCCAATGGCAACACCTGCCACATGGTGGTCAAAATATTGCAACATGATCACCAACCAGTATGAAATATTCATGCCAGACAGCCTATCATCCAAAATGGCCCACTTGATTGTCATATTCCACAACAGGTAAGAATCACATGAAAGGTGTTTGACGATCTATGTCCTCATCCATCCCTCCCCCCCCCCCTCCCTCCGCCCATGCCACAACAATGTTGCAACATACACAATGGTCACTGATTCTGCAGAAAGTGCACTATTATGCTATTCTCATGATGAAACCACACATTTTGCTTAACAGCTGTTTTTGGCAACACTTTTCATAGCTTAAATGTCGGTTTAACTAAACTTCATTACATCAATATTGGTAAGTTAAAAAGACAAAGAATTATGCAAAATAAAGTAAAATAGCTACAGCCTTCCAGGAAAGTTGCCATAGGAAAGGCAAGAATGAACTTTTATTAAATATTGGTTGTCCTCTCAGGCGAAATAATAAATTGATCTCAGTCTTTGTTTTCCCTTGTTTACTGTTTAATCCCACAGTCAACACCCAATCACTATAATTTTCACCATAAATGAAACTAGAAACTCCCGGCAATCGTCAACACATCCTACTAAAACAACAGCTCAAAAGAATAAATGTCATTCATTTCGCTGCACCAAAATTATCTCAGAAATGTGAGAACACATGCTCCCAGGTTTAATGTCCCATATATTATTTTGTGGGAGGCTTGGAGCTAATAGCAAAAATAAACTCATGCGCACATTTTTAGGAAATTATACTGGTCAATAAACAAGGAACACAGCTTTGGGAAGATGCCTATGTTGTACCCTTTTTAATCTAAACAAACCCAGATTTATCTGTCACATAGCTAAACAGGTACGTGCATATCGACATATAGCACTGGTATAATGAAGAAAATAAGAAACTATTCCCAAACAGGAGAAAATGTTTACAAACAACGAACACACATTGTTAGTATCAGCAGCACCAGTATGACAACCAAACCGTATCCAAACAGGAGAGACTAATGTTAAACACAAAATAATGTGTGCTCCATTCGGATGCTATACTGGTCAATGGCTTTGGGGAGGATGTTTACACTGTACTAATTTGTTTCATATCTAACAGATCCAGGTAAATCAATTAATAATGCCAGTATAATGAAGAAACTATAAGAAAACAGGAGAAAATGTTGATTTAGGAACTTCCAGTGGTTGCATTTAGTTGAAGACATGCATGCTACAGCTGTTGATATGCATTATATTTCTATTCAGATAGAATACATAAAATACTTAACAAAGTTACAAGCATAAAATTCTTAATTTCTTTTGCATGATAAGTCATATTGGAGTGTCTTGCCTTAGAAGACTTAATAATTGCACGTGCAAGGCATATAAGCTGCCGCTGACCAACTGAAAATGATGTGCCGCTTTCTTTTACATGAAGGTCAAGCCCGCCAGCTGATTCTATCTCTGCTTTAATATGGCATTTCTGAAGAGCTTCCCAGATTTTTTCATCTGTTGTCATACCAGATGGATCTAGGTTTTCCCTAGGACATGCAGAAGACAAAATTTAAAACCTTGCATGCTTAAAATTAAATACATGAACCAGGAAGTACATAGTACATGTTATGCACTAATATCCCATGCATTAAAGAGACTACAAACATGTTAATTTGAGAAACATAGGAAAAAAACAACTTTAAAGGGATCATGATATAAACTTCATTGCTTGGAGGTACCTTAGAGAGCCTTCGAATAAGAATGGGCTTTGGGGAACTACTGCAAAATGTCCACGAAGATTCCTGATAGCAATATCAGCCACATCAATGCCATCAACTAAAATGCGCCCATTACAAACGGGAGTAAGGCGAAAGAGTGCATTAAGTACACTGGATTTTCCAGCTCCTGTCCTTCCAACAATTCCAACCTAGCATGGTATAATAAATATGGTTAGAAAAGATACTGCACGGCGCACGCTATACCAAAAGCAAGTGCGATAACATCTGAAGGACTGATCAGATAACATGCATGTGTAGCGCAATCTATCAACTAAACTGATGTCTGCATTTCTGTAACAGGACTCCACACTGCACTGACCTGCATGCCTGCTGCAATATAAAATGAAACATCATTTAGAGCAGCTGGCAACGATGGCTTATATCTAAGAGTGACATGTTCAAAGACAATCTGTCCTTGCATAGGCCATTCTGGATGCACGGATCGTGATCCCTGAAGTCCTTCTTGAGGAATATCCATGTACTACAAGAAGTAGAAAATGAATCAGTGATAGGTCAATGTTTCAGTGGACCATTAGAAAGATTATCAATTCACCTCAACCACTCTCTCAACAGAAACCATTTCCTTCTCTGTCTCTGTGAAACTAGTAAGAAAACTGCTCAACAATGAGACGACTGGTGCTGTGTAAGACAGGGCCAAGCCTACCTGCAGTCAATCAAACTATCCCTAAGTTTTCTACAGGCATAAGCTTGAGATGACCTCTACAAATATTGACTTTGCTGAAAATTAAGATCTAAAGAATGTGAGTTTTGAGGGTCAAGAATGTGTTTCACGGGAAAACTTACCAGTCCAGGTGTACCAAAGCTAAGTGGAAAATTGCCACGGCAACCAATAACAGCCATCACAGCAATGAATAAAATGACAAATGCTGCCAGCAACTAAAACATTTCTCTGGTCATTGCAACACGTGTGACTCTTGAAAACAAACACTATTAGTGATGAAAGCTAAATATCCTATAGAACCAGCTCCTTCAAGTGGTTGATTATATGCAAGAGAGTTCAATAGTATAGAATGAACATGAAATTTGCTAAAGAAAAAAGAAAGAAAGAACTATACTTGGAGCCGCAGAGAGAGCCACAAACTTGCTGTTAGTTCTGAATAGGAAGTTTGCTGATACAGTGTGACATGCTCCATGAATCTACCCATGAAAAATTCCTGTCCATTTACCTCATTAGGTGAAAAATTTGTCTCAAAATAAAAGTTCTGAAAGTTTAGTAAGACCTTGGAAGTCAAAAGCTTTTGATATTATCGGAAGTATTAAAAAATATGCTAGAGCGAGCTGCAGAATTTCTTTATCTTCTGGATTAGAAATTGACTTCACCACAAAGATACCAATCATTCATGAAATTGTAAATCTGCATAATTGAACTCTCTACATGCTTGATATTACTGATAGCTGTTGACCTCTCACACAAGTCACATCTAAATCAGAACTGTAAGTTCTAGGAACTCTGACCTAGGGGTGTGCGAAAAACCGGCTGAACTGTGAACCCAATACGAACTGGTCTTCTTGGTTCGGTCTATAACATTTTTTTTTTTCAAAATTCCGTTTGGCTTTGGTTTGAGAAAGTCTTGAACCAAAAAAATTTGGTTCGATTTCAATTGGTGTTTTCTGAAAACCGATTCAAACCGACCCCACCCAACCTATGTGTATATATATACAAATATATACATTCCAACCGACCCAACCTGACTCGACCCACATATGTCTATATATATAAAAATTTCAATTTCCTATTATTTCATATATTTTGTTTTATATATAAAATAGAATATCAACCCGATAAACCGAACCAAACTTTTGGGTTGGTTTCAAGCAGTTTTTGTAGATGATCGGCTTGGTTTCAGTTTTAGGAAATCGGTTTAAATTGGTTCAGTTTTGGGTTTAGCTCCAAACTGACCCAACCTGTGCACACTCCTACTCTCACCCATTTATAAGAGGACATGATTATGTGATGAAGACAACAGAACAGGTCAGATGAATTTGCTAGATTACTTTCATGTTCTCTTTAATTAACTGAAGGCATGTTGTGTTCCAATAGCGAGAAAATCATTGGTCATTATGAAAGTCAAGTTAAAAATTCAAAACAAAAAAGTCTAAGATATGTTCACACGACAGCAGAATCTCATTTGCAATGAAGAAGCAAAGAGGGCCAAAGAAGCATGGGCCTCAAGGATTTCTCTTACAGGTAAACTTTCTACAGAGCACAAAGTGAAAAGGAGCATTAAAAATAAAATTAAAAAAAATGTTCTCTATCAAGCTCTGAATTATAAATTAAACTCTCGCCTAACCAACTTTTGCTATTGGTGTTTGCAGTGTGGGAGATAATGCCTGGATGAAGTAGTGCTTGGATGGTGTTTACATATCATAGCCATAGGTAAAACATGAACAAATTAATCAACTTGACCACCACTAATATATCATGACATCTGCACAGCTTATTACAAAGATACACAAACAGTCAAAAATATGCACAGCATATATAACTAATATTTAGATATTTGCCAATATACCTTGCTGGTGCCAAAATAAATATTGTTTGTGTTACTAGGGGTTCAATTTTTCTCTAAGAAGTACTTGTAGATTCAAGAACGTTTTAGGCCTAAAGTTTCATTAGATGCCTGTGGATAATTTTTAGTATCACCTTTTTTCTTATAAATCAATTGTATACTCTTTTCCTCCATTCATCAGGTATGTTCTTGTTCTCCAAAATTTTATCTAATAAATTAGTCAACAAAGTTAGTCCCACATCACCTAAATGCTTCCAAACCTCAATATGGATTCCATCAGATCCAGCCATTTTTCTTGCATCTTTTTCATACCTCATTTACTAAATACTCTTAATAACTTAACATTTCTATCCTCGACGGCACTGGTAAGGCATCCTAAATGATCTTAATTTTCATTAAATAGCTTATCAAAATAACCTCTCCATCTTTCTTTGATCTTGTCCTCCTTTACTAAAACTTTTTAATCCTCATCTTTGATGAATTTAACCTGAGTCAAGTCTCTAGTCTTCCTTTTTCTTAGTCTTGCAATCTTATATATATCTTTTCCCCAATCTTAGTTTCTAACTGATGTAAGTCTTCATACATCTTGAATCTAGCCTCTCATACCACTTTGTAATTCCTTCTTAGCCCCCTAATAACCTACGTATGTGCCTCCATTCCTCCATTCAGATAGTTTTCTACAGCAGTCTCTTTTTGCCTTAACCACCAATGTTACCATCCCATCCATATAAAACTATTTTAACTTTCATTAGAGGCTTGTAGATAATTTTTCTTAGCAACATAAGCATCCCATCTATACTAGAGTAACTATTGTGAATGCATTGCATAATATTTCTTGAGAGAGGTTTAAGGATTATTGATTGTGTCATAAAGCAAATAAAACATGAACCAATGTCTGATCATGGTCCTCTATTCGCCAAGTCTCGGGTAATCAGCGAGGACATGCAAATTACCATTGCACAGGGACACATAGATTCAGAACCGAAATAGATTTCCTCACCCTTCTTTCTATACTGCATCAAGGTGAGTGAATAGCTTAGATGATACAACTTATCATAGAGGACATTTTTGATACTTCTGTAGCTTTTGAATAAGTCAAGATAGAGCATATATGCAGAGAAGTTAATGATGTAGCTGACTGACTTCCCAACTAGGGAAATTGCCAACGCATAAATATGGATTGGTCTTCAAAATCTTATTATCTGTTAATGTAACTCAACTAATGTATATGGATATCTCAGCCACCCAGAGGGATTGTCTTAGAGAGGGGTTCTAATGACCATTTTTTTTCTTTTTTAAAAAAATACATGAATCAAAATCACATGATTTAGCAATATACTGCAATAAGATATGCCTGATAGAGAGTAAACATAGAAAATAAATACTAAAATGAATAAATTTCATAATGAGGTTACCAGAACAAAACTAGTATACCATATTTTACCTCTTTTTTAAGTGCCCTTATAGTTGATGACCCATCCAATGTTTCTGTGAAACATGAATAGATAGGTGAGCGAGAAACACTATCAAGCCTCCTCAGTTCACGTGATGTGGACCTATAGTAGAACTGCAATACAACAATCATGACAATTAAACTATCCTTCAGCTCTTTATATGACTACATAGAGTGAATATTTTTGTTTTTCAAAACCAAACCGCGAAACAGGTTCAAAAATAATATATTATTTTGTCATTAACATCCATGTCTTAACATTAAAATGGCAAACAGCAGTCCAATATTTCATTCTGATAAAACCCAGTTAGGCTGGACCCTGTTATTTCCATTGTAATAGTAAATGATATTTTAGGAAGGTGGTCTGTTCTTTAGAGGATATCGGCATTACTAAAAGCTCGCCATAATCTTAACTGAGGTACAATTGTTGGGCAATAGGAATAGTCCCACATTGAATAGGTAAAGGACCTTTGTTGGCATTAACCTACTAGCTTAAGCCTTTGGTCGGATACTTTGATATGGTATCAGGACCAACTGTCCAACTGTCTCTCTTGCCTACCAACATCTCTGTGCTCCCACTTACTAATCCATGTGTCCATCCTTTCGCACTCAACATATGAGAGGGGGTGTTGCCATGTTGGAAAAGGAAATAGTCCCACATTGCATAGGCAAAGGACCTTTGATTGTACAACATATTCATAGGCCTCTCCACCTGCTAGCTCAAGCTTTTGGGTTGGGGTGTTGCCATGTTGGAAAAGGAAATAGTCCCACATTGCTAGACAAAAGACCTTTGATTGTACAACATATTCATAGGCCTCTCCACCTGCTAGCTTAAGCTTTTGGGTTGGACTTTAATAGAATATTATTTAGATCACACATACAGATATATATATATATATAAATATAAATATAAATAAATAAATATATATATATATATATATATATATATATATATATATATATATATATATATATATATATCCCAAATATAGGCTTATATCAGTTTGTCACGATATTATAGAAATTAGGAAATGAAATGGCTTATGACAATCAGAAGAAAATTGTGGGAGGATAAGTACCTGCAATTTGCTGTACACATACCACAATGGAAACAACAAAAGCAAGAATATTATCTGCACAATGTTATGCATGGATGACAAGCACAGTTAATTTGATGCAAAATTTTTGATAATGGAGAATAATATAAAATTTGATCTTTTATCTATATAACAAAGAGTTATGTCACCTGCACATAGGATAAAACCACCACAATGCCCAATAAACTATAGAAATTGGCCAGGAGAATGTTGAGAATAAAAGGAAGAGAATCATCAAGTGTGTACAAATCTGAGGACAATCTGCATGAATAATAGAATTTGTTGAATAGGAATTTTTGAACCGTAAGAAGCTTTTATAAAACCATAGTAATAATAACCTGTTGAGTATGCGCCCACTAGGATTCTGGTCAAAAAAATGTACTGGTGCATTGACAAGCTTATTCAGAAGCTTGTTATGCACCTGAACTGCAGCACGTAGACCGCCATATGCAAATGAGAATGCCCTTGCTAAAGTGAAAATGGAGTTTGCCAAGCCAAAGATGGAGAGAATAACCTATAGAAACAATCAAAACTTAACTAGTATGCTATGTGAGAATATGTGTTCCTTGCATCAAGGAGATTTTCAACATATAAACAACAAATTGCTTTCATACGATGGCATAATTAGCTCATGATAGTAAGTTCGAAGAATGAAAAGATGCAAGCTTACCAGATAAAATCTTGTGTTCTCAGTTCCAGTGGTAGTATCAACCCAGTAAGATAGCCAGAGATCATTTCCATTGCGAGATGCTTGCATCAAAAATGCTGAAACACATATGACAAAAACAACAGGCCAGCTCGCAAAGGTAGCATAACACCTGTTGAAGTGAAGAGAATGATTTTTCAGTCATACAAGTTGAGAGAAAACACCAATAAATTTCACTGGCCTAGTACTATATAACAATTTAGATATTTTGGTTTACACTGCAAGCCTTTTATAATATTTAACAAACCTTAATGAAATACATCACTCACTTATAAACACTAAGTTCAACTCTTCCCTCTTTTCTAAACTCCGTTTCAGCAGTCTCTTGTGCTTCCTCAGAAGTCATTGAGAAATCACTCTCTAGCAGAAGATTAGACCTCAATTCATCAGAAGCACATATTATGCTTTCTTTTAATAGGAACTTTGAATTATTTGGTACATAAGTTGCCAAATACGGTGACACAAAGAAACTGGCTGACATCCCAGCCCACTTTACATGCCCTCTATCCATGATCACAATCATATCTGCAGAAGAAATTGCCTGTATAAAGACAGAAAAAGGTTATTTTTTCCTCAATATTCTCTTTCGAAAGTAGAAAAATTTTAAGTTATCCACCATCTCCAGAAGACTACTAATATTATTACAACTCTTTAATAACTTATGTGTAGATGGAATATCCAAGTAAAACAAATTGTAACCATATAAGAAAGTAAAACTAGTTGGTACATGTACTAGCATATGTTTCACAGAAGTGCATGATGATATTACGTCAGCACCAATAAGAAAAAGTGAAACAAGCAAAGTGGCAACTTTATTGTCCATGAAATTCTCAGGAATGCATGACATTATTATAAAAACCATTAATTTTTATTCATGTGACCATTACGATAAAACATAACATATAACTTATTACATCAAGCAAAATAGTGGTGAAGGATCTCCTCATTGCAAACCTGAACATTATGGGTACATAGTACCCGTGTTTTTTTATTCACTAAAGGACCCAGTATAGTTCTCTGTAAAATCCAGCAAGCAACTTGTGAATCAACTGCACTAAGTACATCATCCAGCAAGTATATGTCAGAGTCACAATAGACAGCCCTGCAATATTTTAAGGTAGTTTTAAGGTTAACAGACAGTGGTCTAAACCTCATAATGACAATTTCTGCATAAATGAGACTTCACCTTGCCAATGCGAGACGGGCTCTCTGCCCACCAGATAAGTTGACTCCTTTCTCTCCAATATATGCAAGATCACCTCCAATCATCAGCGAAATGTCAATGTCAAGTGCACATGCCTGTAATACTTCTCTGTACCTGTTTTAAAATAAAATTCCTAATATCAATCAAGAAGTACAATGGAAATATAGAACAAAGGTAGAATAACTTGCAACAGAACAAGATATTAACCTCCATAGAAATACGAAAACAGGGCTTGTTTGAAATGAAGACAAAAATAAACATTTAAGGAAGGCATTTTCTCATAAAAAAGGTAAAATGTTACATATACAGAAGTCCACCTTCTAGCATCATACTCCTTTCCAAACAAAATATTATCACGAACTGAACCAGACTGGATCCAAGGAACCTACATCAACCATTGACAACAATCATAAAAATATTCTACTATGATTATAGTTTCATTTGAACTAGAAATGCAAGGATAACCTGCGGCACATATGCTAATGATCCACGGGATTGTATAACACCATGAATAAGATGCATCTCTCCCAGAATAGAATTTAACAAGGATGACTTGCCAGAACCAACCTGAAAACAGACAACCAGCAACCAAGCATAGAAGATGAAAATAATGAATACAATACTGAGACCACAAAAATAAAGTAAATCCATGCTTTGATAAATTAGATTAGATTCGACATTGTGTGTGTGTGTGGGTGGTGTGTATGTGTGCACGCACGCACGTGCATGTGTATGTGCGTGTGCGTGTGTGCACCTGGGTGTGTGCGCGCGCGTGCATGTGTGTGCGTGTACCTGGGTGTGTGCGCGCATGCGCGCGCGCGCACGTATGTTTGTGTGTGTGTGCGCCTGGGTGTGGGTGGGTGTGTGTGTGTCTCTATATATATCCATCCTTTTGTGGGTGTGTGTGTGTGCGTGCGTGTGTGTATGTCTATATACATCCATCCCCCAAAAGGATATCATGAATAAGGGTTACTGTAGACCACATTGAAAATGAAACCATTTCTGAATACACTTTGCAATCACAGGAGACCATGGATAAAAAGATAACTAGAGATAAAAAGATAACTAGAGATATTTGTTAGAAACTAAAGTGGATGTAGGGTGACATATCTCAATCAAAAACCATGGATCATCTATTAGGCTAGATGTATGAAAGTTTCCCTAGCGAAGACAAGCATTGAAAGAAGTGAATTTTACTAGTCAATACACTTTCATAGTTACTAACTTGGTCATCCTTCAAGTATTAGTCAAACACAAAATAGCCACTGATCATAATGCATGCCACAAATATTTAGTTTTAACGTACATGTCCTTTAAACTTAAACAGAGCATGGAAGCACGTTACCAATGACTCTCAACATGAAGTCAACCATAGACAAACTGGACTTGTTTTACTAAGCAAGGCAGCTTTAGGCAAAAGGGGAACGTGTCATAGAACCTGAAGGCGAATTGATGCTAAGATGACCAACCAAATCATTTGCCATATTGAAGATTATGAAATTATAGAGCAATATAATCATCAGTTGCAACTATGGAAAAAACAAGCTGAAGACAACTATCGATGGGCATGAGAAATTATTCTCCAATTTCTTTAACCATTTTTCCTTTTTTTTTAAGGATGTAAGCCTCTATCTCATCAAATAAAGAAGTTTCAATTCAAGGGGGCACAGAACTTTTCCTTATTTTTTTGTGCTCTTTTGGTTTTTTTTCTTCAAGATTTTAAAGCCTAATGCAAAAATTAGATATACCATGGCAACTCATCATATGATATCTGATTAAAGGCTAGAATCAAGACAATTCATGGTGTATAAGCTTCTGACACAGTTGCCAATATATGAGCTCCCTGTAGTTACAATAATATTTATAACATCTATCATGCTTTGTTGATGTTTGAATAGCCGCATGTCCCACTATTGTTTCTATCATGAGTTTGAACTTATGGTGCAGATATGTAAATATAGATGCGTAACATAAGTTTCTATTGACAAATTACCTGAACCTATAATATATATGCTGTTGTGAGGATCCATGTGGGCATGTATTTGGTCCCACATGAGCTATGCACTAGATAGATTATTTTAGGCCACGAAATCCAAATAATATGTTCCAGCTAGCATTTTTGGGTGAGGTTCTGAGTTGTGACAAATGGTATCAGAATAGATCAAATTACAGGAAACTATAGCATGGGCCAATTTGGATTGACTACAGGTGAATTGTGATGTTTGTGATTGAATTTGATAGGATTTTGACCCTTAGCCTAATGAGGATGCAGGGCTTGAACAAAGGGAGTATGTGAGGATCCGTGTGGGTATGTGTTTCATCCTACTCCCACATCGGCTACTCACTAAGCAGATCTTGGGTACTTATGCAGGGCAAAAAAATCTTAATAATACCATTTGGCTAGCTTTTTTGGCTGAGGTCCTGGGTTGTGACCGCTACGTAACAGCCAACACATATATCTAGAGTCTTATAACCCTAGATTTGTATAGATTAGTTAAAAACTATTTCGAGTAATGTTTCGATATGCTAGTACATAGACTACTACAAAGCATTAGTTTCATCTTTAAAAATAAAATGAATAAATTAGCATATCTTATAGTGCATCATAAAGATTTTTTATGTTGCACTATATGTACGACACGATATACATATAGCCTTGAATAGAACTAGAGATGCTGTCATGATCAGGATCTAGTAGTAACTCATAAAGGAGGTCAAATTGGATCCAATCATTGATTGAATAGTGGATCATAAGATTCTTCTTGATTTCTTGGAAAAGTTAATATAGAAAATGTAAAAAAAGAGATGATTGCTAGATGAATGAAGGAAAAAAGCCATACACTGTTACACACAAGAATTCTAGTTTCGACCAGCATAAGCACATATATAGCATGTCTAATGAAACAACATATCTAATTGTTCAAGATATTTATACAATAGCAACTTAAATATCGCAATCATCTAGCTTTCTACCAACTACTTGGGATTGGCTTTATGGACCCACATTCGCCAGGTATTCCTATCTAATGCCACCTCTAATATTATTCCAAGTTTCCCCATATCCTTTCTCACAACCTCCATCCATGTTAATTTAGGTCTCCTTTTTCTTTTATTAAACTAAAGTACCTATCCTTATAGGAGCCTCCTCAGGTCATCGCTTTATATATCCATGCCATCTCAATTGATTTTCTATCACTTTATCCTTAATTTGTACAACTCCTATAACTCCTCTAATATATTCATTTCTTAACCTATCATTCCTAGTTTTACCAAGCATCCATCTTAACATTCGCATTTTTTCCATGCTAAATTTGTTTTCATGTACTTTCTTTATTGCCCAGCACTCTAAGCCATACAACATTACAGGTCTTTCTTGTTCTATATTGCCTTAGGTCTCTAAGCAATGCATCTATCATACAATATTCCAGCTCCACATCATCCAACCAAGTCTAATTCTATTGCATATATCTTCATCTACCTTCCTATTATTTTGTATGATAGGTCCTAGGTAATGATATCAGTCAGTCTTTGGTATCACTTTTCCATCGATCTTAATTGATATTATATTTTCATTCTCATTGTTATTAAATTTGCATTCCATATAGTTTGTGTCTGTTCTACTAATTTTTAAATCATTATCCTCTAAAGTTTTCCTCCATAATTCCAATTTAGTATTTAATCTAGTTTACTTTTCATCAATCAATAATATGTTGTCCATTAAAACATATACCATGGTACATCTTCCTGAATATTAATGCAAGCTCATCCATATAAGTATAAAAAGAATGGGTTAGTGTTGATGCTTGACGTAAGCCTGTTGTGATTGAAAAAGCATTTGCTTTATCATAGGCATAGCAACTCCTAACAGTTGTCAATGCCCCAATATACATGTCCTCAATAATCCAATATAACATTTATATACACCCTTCCTTCTTAAAGCCCATCTGATCACTTTTCTTGGCACCCTATCATAAACTTTCTCTAAAACAATAGAAACTATATATAGATTTTTCCCTTTTCTCTATAATTTTCTATCAATTGTCTAAGTAAAAAGCTAGCCACTGTTATTGATTTTTCAAGGAAAATCCAAATTGATTATTTAAAACAATTGTGTTTTACTTAATTTTTGTTCAATTACCCTTTCCTATATCTCATAATGACTCATAAGCTTAATTTCCAATAATTAGAACAGTTTTGTACATCACCAATATAGCCCAGTCCTACAATGCTTCTCTAATCATCTAGCATTTTCTTAGTTTTTATAGTTTCATTAAATAGGATAGTAAGCCAATTTAACCCAATTTCTCCGATAATTTTTCAAAGCTCAATAAGTATTTCATCTGGCCCTAATGCCCTGACTTTTTTGCATTCTTTTCAAAGCTATCTCCACTTTGCTTTTATTAATTGTACAAATAGAACCTTGACTTCTCCCTAACTGTACTTTTTTAATAACGATCTATTTCATAAAATCCTTATTTAACAAGTTTTCAAAAATAATGTCTCCATCTTTCTTTAATTTCCTTATCTTTCACTAATATCCTGTTATCCTCGCTTTAAATACATTTAACCTGATCAAACTTTTAGTTTGTCCTTTGCCCATCCTTAGCTAGTTCGTAATATTCATTCCTACTTTCTTTTGAATCCAACCTATCATATAAATTAGAAGCCTTACTTACAATCCTTTTAGCATCTTTCTTATTTTATGAAATGGTAAGAAATTTGATAACAACTCTTATATATCAAATATCAATTGAATTATTCTTTTTTTTTTTTGGGTTGTGTATGCTACAAGAAAAGTTTTCAACCATTGGTTTAAACATGCCATTTGCTTTTGACTTCACAAACTCCAACATTTCTCTTTTTCTTTTGCTTTTAGAAGTTAAAAACTGCAATAAGTTGTTAAATTTATGTGCTCAAGCCTCAAGGATTAAGTAATTATAGAAGTTATAAAATCAAACAATTCATAGAAAATGCACTTATAAAGTTCATTATGTTGCTACAAATGATTAGGTGATATTTAATGATATAAGGGGTTGTATGATCCATAATATGGATCTAGATCACATAATCCTGAGTTCCTGACTAATCCCAGTACAGGGGTTACATCCAGATTATTTAAGGCCTTTTTGACTGGAAGGGACCTCCAGATTTTAACATTAATGGCCACAAGCACAATATACAATACTATAAATCCTAATAGTGATAAACAGAAAGAAGAGCCACCAGTCAGCCAATTTAGCAACATTACCACATCTTTTTTTGTTTCTTTCCAAATCCGTTACACGATAACTTTACAGACACAATATTTATGCCTTTCATGTCACTCAAATAAAGTTGGTCTGGATCCTTAAGATCACTTTTTCTAACTAGTAATAATTCCAACCTGATACTTGCTCGCATTCATATAATTATGACCTAAAACCAAGGCCATTTGAACGTCTTCCAGACAAGTAGAGCAAGCTTGGCAGATCCCTAAGATTTATTTTTCCTGACAAGTAATCATCCTAACCTGAAACTTGTTACCATTCATACAATTATGACTTAAAGCCAAGGTAGTTCAGAGATTTTCCATAGAAAAATTCAGAAGACATCAAGCAAGCTTATGAACAATCAGGTGCTGATGTAGGCAATGAAATCCAATTCCTTCTTCAAATTCAGATGTTATAACAAAAACCTCAAAAAACAAAGTTAACATATTCACCTCCCCAATTATGGCAACAAAGATGCCCTTTGGAAAGTCCAGTGAGATGCTATCCAAGATAACATTATGCCCCACCTCATAGCTGCTAGACCAAACACAGCTTGCATTTTGGAAGACAATAGCTCTGGGATTAGCACTGGCATCAACCTCACTTTCAAAAAGGCAAGGTGAGGGACCATATGTGTTTAGTCGTCCACCAGAAGACTGTTCCCATTCAGAATTGTGCTCAGGACAAGATAAATATTTGCTCAATCGCCTGGAAGATACTATTGCCTGTGATGTATTCCACATTAAATGTAGCATTTTGAGCACCATACTTCTAATATGATAATAATAACAAAATGAAAAATAATAAACAAACAACTTACCTCAATCAATCCATTGATCACCCAAGGGAAAGAATTTAAAGGAGAGATCAATGTATTGAAAAGTGCCACACAAGTGAAAACCTGCAAGAAGATAAATTTGGAGGCATTTGGATACACAAATTACAACTAAAGTGTGAAGTGTTTTGAGAAATAAAATATCATACAAATGAAACAATAAGCTTCATTTTGTTACCGTAGCAGCACTTAATGAGTGGCCCATCAATGCGAAGATGCCAAATGTAGATAGAGAGAAAAGTGTTGGTGTTGTTGCCCAGAAAAAAACGCACCATGCATCCAAGTATTTCTTTGTCTAGAAATGGTTGCATTGATCTTCAGTATATAAATTCTAAAGCAACAATAAATTTCTTTTAGGTGACAGCTACATACTGAGAGGTGTTGCACTTCCATTGCTCTTCTTTCCATCAAACGCTCAGTGAATAGATGCTCCCAGCTATACATTTTTAATGTCCGGATATATGTTAAAAGTTCTCCAGCACCTCTGATCCTGTTCTAGTATGCAGATTGTCACAAGTGAATTATGTGCAGGAAAAAATGAGGTTTTGCAGGCTTTAAGCAAAGATAGCATACAGAAATAGTTTAAAAAGAAATCAAAAATGTTAACTGTTAGAGTTCTTTGATTCTGAAGGCTTAAATATTGCAAAATATGAATTTTTATTTTATAGAAAATAATAGGCTGATGTAACTCACTATCCCCATGACTTATGGGCATAGATACTGCCACAGGTTCTCGATAGAATACGTGATACCCTGATATATGCAAGATTTTTGAAAAGTTAGAACAGTTTATGAATGTAGAAAAATCACATTCATGACCAGGTTCTCAATGGACTTTTATCTATTATGGATGAGATATGACAAGAAGCAAAAACTGGCTATGCAAATACATATGTAGAACTAAAGTGAATATAGTGGTTTCAGAGAATTTTATTTTCTTAATGCAATGCATGTATACCATTCTCTTACATTGATTGTGCATAGAACAGCAAACTGAGAAGTGTAAGAGTTCTGTAAGCATGGGGCACTGGCTCATTAGTACTGTTGACTACTCTTCCTCACCAGGTAACAATTGTGCTAAGCCTTATAATATTTGATTGAAGATTCTCTCTAATTCCATGAGTGTTAATGATACAAATGCAATTTACATTACATATAATAGTTACATTTGGTTGCTAAAGCAACATTTACTTTCTTCCCTAGCAGGTATCCAGAATCTCTAACTTAGATTTGACTTCATCAGAATTTGGTAAAATCAGGATACATGACCCTTATTTGGTTTCAACTCCCTGCAACCGTGAAACAATGCAGCTAAACATAAAATAAAAGACTATAAGATTTAATCCATATATTTTTTTCAATTTTGTCTCATAAGAATTTGTTTTATTCTTTCCTACTACAGCATAAATTAACCAAACCAAATTGATATACCTCTCATCCTTTTGTTTCATCATTTTCTCTGTTGCACTTATAATCATTGTGGAGATCCATTTATTGACTGCATAGAAAGTGGTGATGTCAAACAAAAATGCTGAGCCATTCAGCAAACATATGATGAACTAGGAATATAAAAGATAGAGATCCCTAAACTACATATATAATTGCATTGATTGATTAAATGATTGATAATATCAACATTCATCACAAGGATGTAGATAAGAAAAAGACGGGGCTAATGACCTCAATACCAAAAAAAAATTAGTGATATCCATACCTGGTATAAGCAAGATGGTTATCGCAACACCAGAAACGAACGCAAAACTGACCTGTGTATATAGAAGATACAGTGCCACTCCTATCTGCAATGGCAAACTGGTAAAATATACAACGTCAAAACTAGATCTAGAGAGAGATGTTTTTTTTCTCACAATGGCAAGTATTTCATTAGCAAAAGTGCAAAAAAGTAGAACTAGAATTAAACCAGATTTTTTTTTTCTTTTTGAGTCTGTCTTATTTGCATTATTTATCCACCCTTCTAACATCAACACACACCAACATGCTGTAATTAATTGACATGACTAATTAGGTATAAGCACCATTTTACACTGTTTGGTCAAATTTGATGCTGATACTCATTATGTTCAAATCCAGAATGCATAAAAAAATGGAAAAAAAATTAACAAGCAATTATCCAACAAGATTCAAGAGCTTATAAACAAAGAGAGGCATGGAGGGACAGCAGCCAACTGCTCAACGCAGTTTGAAAGGAAAAGGAAAGGCAATTGCAGCTCCAATAGACAGAGTAGAGAAGTCAGTCCACTTAAACTCAGAGACCAAGAAGAGCAATAATGATAGTTCTGATGATCATGGATCTGATGGCCATAGAGGGAGTGAAGGATATGAGACTACCATTGATGAGGCATAATTATTGAGTGGTCTTCAATTCACTGATCAATCCTAATTCATGTACGCCATACAGGATGGGGACTACAATGTACGAGCTGGTACAATCCACGAGAATACAATTGCATACAAGATATGGGCTCCTCTAAGTCATTGAGGAGGATACGATGCAGTTGCAAACGACCTTGCACGTAGAGTGAGATCCACAGACATCGAATTTTGCATCATACGTTGGATCCTATTACACGTAGCCACAGGCAGCCTATGACCCATATAAATATCGATATGGTGCGTCTAAGGCATCATCTTTTAATGGCTACTACCCTACACCTAAAGCATCTTACGGGTCTGATTGTGCTGCCGAAATATTTGGATGGGCTTCTCTTCAGTCATATTATCAAACAAATGATTCTTCCCAAAGCCAAAACTTCAATGAGAGATTTGAGACCAATTATGACCTAGGATGCCTTATGGGATGAGCATATTGAAATACAAAGCCACATGATTGGAGGGGTGGTCTTATGTGCCCCTTAAGTACATTAATGATCCCAGCATCTATAAGAGACATCGACACTCCACCAGATTTTATATGTCAATATGTATGTTTATTTTAAATATATCTAATTAATTGTATGCATTGTATTTCATTAATTTTCTTCACAAATACACTACTTGTTCTACTTTAATTCCATTTCATGATATAATTATAGTCTATTTAAGGTCAAGAAGTATCATTCAAGGTGTATCGGGTGATAAGAATATCAAATTAAGATTTTAACACTAATAAAAATATCAAAAGATATCAAGAAACATCAAAATAGAGACAAAATTATTCAAAAAATCAAAAAAAATGATTACATTTCATTAAATGTTAAAAATTTAAATTAAAAAAAAAATAGACGTGCCAGTCTGATGACCAATACGCCATGGTGTACTATGTGTCAATATAGTAGCAAACTAGTACCATACGAAATCAAAGGCTAACCGGTATGGGTATTGGTGCCAATTCAGCCAACCTTGCTTCATAATCTGTAAAATATTGCCTAATCCATCCTAAATTAAGCCCACTTAGTTTCAATTGGGCTTAAAAAACTCTTATTTGTATTTTAGTTCCTTTTTTTTTTCACCTAGTTCCAACTCCACTAAACATGAGCTTAATGAAATCCCCTTCCTCTCAACATGCACTCTATCCCCATCCGACATTAGCAACTACAGTTACGCTTCATCTTTCACTTGTTTTGGGCACATTTCATTATAGTTGCATCTTTTATTATCATCTTAGCCATTTGATCTCTCCTTTATTATCTGCTTTGATTCTTTTTTCCCTTCTTTAATCCAAGCATGAAGAAGAATGTTCCATTCAAGAAAATGTATTTTTTGTATGTATGATGCTCCATTAATAGCTCAAGTAGTGTGTGCTGCACTAAGGGAATGGCTTGTTCTTGCACTAGCGGAGATAGACCTGATGAAAAGGATGTCATAGGTGCAGACCCACTAATCATAACAGCTTTTCTATTCTTATTTGGTCCTTATTCCTAGCCTCATGTCCTTAGAAAGGCTATATATTGGATCATCAAAAGAAGCTGCATGTTCATGCTATCAACTTATAACGAAATGAATTACTGGTTAGAAGGATGATTGGGATGTTCTGAACTTTGTTCGCACTTCTTGGAGGATCCTACTTTCTATCATCTGTAAGGATTTTGGTCTAATCAATCATGTTGCTTATCTTCCACAACCTACATAAATGCAGAACTTTAAGCAACTTTTCCTTTTTTTTGCGTAGGTAAGCAACTATCTTTTAACAATACCATAACCACCCCAAGCTAGGAGCTCAGTAAGCCTAACTACAGAAACTGATTAAGTTATGGTTGTAAAAGTGTTCTAACCTCTTGCTTATGACAATAATAAGCTACTTCAACTTATGACCATCACACCATACATGCACATATGCATATGTGCATGCGCAGACACATGTGAGCAAAAGCACACACTTGCAAACATGCAAGTATGCAAGCAAACTAAAAACAGAGAAAAATATCTTTTGGAATTATCTACCTTGATAATGGAAGCAATTGGAATTCTCCCGCCTAAGAAAAAGACATTGAGGGGGCAGTTGGTTGGGGGGAGTTGGGTATGGAATGGGAATGGAGATGGATGACTCCCATTCCATCCATTTGGTTGGGGGGAGTTCTATCCCAATTCCGATTCTGAGGCGGAATAGGAATGGCCCAATCCTCCTAAAAACCAAGCCTCACTCTCCCCTAAGGATTCAAATCTCTATTCCGATTTTGGTCATGAACCAAATGCTTCGGGGTATATGGTCATATTCCCCATTCCAATCCATTCCGACTCCAATCGCAAACCAAACACCCCCTGAAGGAAGTTGATTTTCTTTTCTTACACTAGTTAGTTTGGCTAGAAGACATTGATCAAGTATTATCTTGATAATACCATTACAAGTCCAAGTTAAGATGGTTGAGAGTGTGGAAAGGAAGTACATAGGGTATATAGGAGGATTACAGTTAAAAATGAAAGATGAGTGATAAAGCAACTAACTTAGCTATTGATCAATAAAACTAATTAGAAAGTCAAGCAAAGACATCATTTTACAAAAAAATTATATAAATAATAGAATCAGAAAACATGGGAGAATGCATACCGATGGAGCCAATAAAAGAAGAATCCTAGAGGAAGATTTCGATAATGCCAAAGTGCATAGCTTGGACTTGTCAGGAAGATGACAAGCAGAACAATGATGACAAAGGTGAGTCTCTAATGATGCACCAAATTTATTTAAGAAAAACAACAATTTAAATTAACAATTAAATATTAAGAAAACACATTCTATCACCAAGAAGGTATTAGCTATTCAACATGTTGACATTATCTTAATCTCTATGAAGCTAAAAATGAAAGTCAAGAGGATTTCCTATACCTCCCATTATCTTCATCCTTGATCAATATTTCTAGTAAGTTATCCACGATATGTTGTTGAATTGATTCTTTTGCTATGAAAAGTGGGATATCAGTTGAGTCAGAACAATATGTGTTTAGAAAAAGTTGAGTTTTCAACAATGTTGGCAATGAGCCAAGCTAGTGCAAACTGATGGTTTCATTGGTCCAGAAACAAGAATTCTAGCGCAATGCAAGGGCCCGTACAAGATTGACAAAGCTTTGATAGACAAGCTCTAACCAAGGTCTACCAGCCATATCCCCCCCAGTCTCAAGTCTTTTTTTGGTAAGGCCCCTAGTCTCAGGTCTATTCCTTCTTTTCTATCTCTATACATGGGAAAGAGGAGAGTCTGTTTGAGAAAAAGGGAATCACATATGGACTTTCATTGTGGACTCAAGGTAAAGCTGGACATAAAGCATACAACAATATGTAGGAAAGAGATAGTGGAAAGTAGGGAGAGAAAGAAAGGTGAGGAAGAATCACAAGAATTGAGTACCAGGAAGGAAGGCTAGAATACTCGAGAGGAGGTCACATGCCTGTATATGAGAGGAATATTGTATTGATCTTGGAGATGAAGATGCTAGTCTTAACGCATGAGAAAAAAGGTATTCTCTAAAGGTGAGAATGACAAAAATGTGAAAGCTTCATAGTGATTTATTACTATATCAATGTGTAATTTAGAAACTTTAATTTTTACATGATGACCTGACTCCAAACCTCTTTTAGGCTCTGCCTATCAGTAGAAATATATTTAGCAATCAACAAGAATCTAAATATAACACAATCCAAGAATACCTTATCAGCAGGAATTTAAATATATATGCAAAATCCAAGAATACCTTATCAGCAGGGATAGCAATCAGCAAAAGTCTAAATATAGCACAATCTAAGAATACCTTATCAGCAGGGATCTAAATATATATGCAAAATCCAAGAATACCTTATCAACAGGGATCTAAATATAGGCTGTATTACTATATTTTTCTCTATTAAAGATCTATATAAAGAGACTCTCTGATCCAAAAGGGAAAGGTAATTTTGGCATCCCAAACCATCTCTCTATTCTTGTTCTTGTCATGGTATCAGAGCAAAGGGCTTCTAAAACTACCGTCCTCATCTAGAGGGCTTTCTGGAGTCCGCTGCCCTCATTCAAAAATTCTTCTGCAGCATCTTAAGATCGTGAGAATCTAAAGTCTGATATTTTTTTGAGAAACTTCTGTCAGGTTCGTTGCATATTTCTGTTTTGATCTCTCTAGCTTTCGAAATCTCTGTTCCTGATGGATACCAACACCAAAACTGCTGTAATTCCTGTATGTTTTAATGGGAAAAACTATTTTTTATGGGAGTTTCATTTAAGATGTTTCATTATGGGTCAAGAACTTTGGGGTTTTGTTGATGGAAGTGAAGGCCAGCCTAGGAAAGATAAAGGAAATGAAAAAGAAGTAAAACAATGGCAGAAAAACAATGCAAAAGTGATGAGTTGGATTGTGAGTTCTGTTGAACCTTAAATTGGAATAAATCTGCAGGCACACACCACTGCTGCAAGTATGTGGAGTTTTTTAAAGAAGTTATATCATCAAGACAGTGATTCTAGGAAATACAATATTGGGATTGAGATTGGTGAATATACTCAGGGGATAAAGACTGTTCAGGAATACTATTCTGGTTTTATGAACTTGTGGTTGGAATACAACTCTATCATATATGAAACTGTTCCTACGGAAGCTTTGGTGACAATTCAAACTTTGCAAGCCAAAAATATGAGATCATTTCCTCATGAAGTTAAGATCTGATTTTGAGACTGTTAGAGGGACTTTGATGAATCGAAAACCTGTACTTGATCTAGATGAGTGCTTTCAGGAGGTTCTTCGTGAAGAACAACGGCTTCTCTCACAAGGAACTGCCAATAATTCTAAGGCTGTAAACTATTCAGATCTTGCCTTTCTTTCTAGGGAACAACCTAGAGCTAAAGATACCCAGCAGTTACAATGCTATTCATGCCAAAAATATGGACACATTGCTCGAAATTGTAAGAAAAAATTCTGCGGGTATTGTAGGAAGGGAGGCCACATCTTGACTGAATGTAGGCGAAGACCTCAGAACAGAGGAAAGGCATACCACACTACAGTTGGTTTAGCTGAAGAATCTTCTCCTCTTGCCACACCTACTGGTAATCACTCAATCACTATTGAATCAATTCAAGCTATGATTCAGTCTGCCTTGTCTGCCATAGGAATTTCAGGTAAAAATACTTCTAGGCCCTGGTTGTTAGATTCTGGAGCCTCCAATCATATGACATCCTCTTCCCAAACCCTTTGTTCAATATCTCCTTACCATGGTCAATCTAAAGTTCACATTGCTGATTGCTAAATATATTCCTACTGATACTGCCAAGATGGATAATGCATAATTCCTATTTCTTAATGTTATCACTGACCAAGGAAAAGGCTTGGTTAAACCATACAACCAAGATCATACTTATTCTTTATGACCAAACCTAAAACCTAAACCTGATTATATCAGGCCAGGTTGGTGGTTCATGACAAAAGCCTGACTACCCGATAGTCCTAATATTGAAATAATTTATATTTTTTACTGCATGACCATGTTGAGTTCTACTTCTTAGATGTTACTCCAGATTTGAAGAGTAATTTTGATGGGAACCATGGTATAAGTTATACCCTCATTGAATTCAAAGAAAGTTCTTCGGGGCCAAAGTGTTCATCCCACTTCGCTATCCATGACACAGGAAATTATTGTTGACTTGATGTAGCATCAGCTAGATGGCAATACAAAAGTAGGTTTACACTTGAGCATGAAATCTACTGAGCTAAGAAAGACAAGAAAACACAATAGTACATACACAATAAACAACATGCAATGCTCTTACAGAATGTCATACCTCCACACATCATGAAGGCTATTACACAAATTAGCTGTCCGATCTGCATCTATAGACATGAAAGTTTGAATTTCTCCATCAGAAAAATTTGAGCGTTCAGCTAGGTTAATGAATAGGCACTGCCAATTGCAAACCAGAAATTCATTATGAATAAAAATAAAATATGAAGGAAGAACATATGAATATTTAACTAAAGAAGCCGAGACCGTTACATATCCCAACAAATTGGTTATAGCCCGTAAATTTATAACAACAGAAGATCTTCTTAGAAGCATCAATTACCACCTTCACTGCTCAGATTATCAGCATTATACATTTATTGGATGCCCAATATCATAAGATAATCTACATATACAAGTGAAAGAAAAGAGCCTTATGTTTTAGAACCTAGGCCAGTGTTTCGGCAAGAAGATATTTATATGAAAATTATCGCATATCATTTGTGTTTCAGAAACCAATATCTTTTTCCCCTCTCCTTTTGTTGTGTCATTTAGTTGTCCACATAAATTATTATTAAATTTACTCTTTTAACTGCTTGAGCAAGCAGTTGATTGCTTTTTCTTTGTCCAATCATATAGCAAACAAAGAGTATTTGAAAAGAAAAAGCAGACATAGTTGAGTAAATGATCAAACATGGAATAGGTTTTTTGTGGGGGGAGAAAAAGGGAAGCGACTAGCCCCATCCAATCACTTCATTATGAAGGGTATAACAACTGAGAGCCAATCTAAACCAGACAAATCCCAACAACCAACAAAGCCCCAAATCCCCAATTAAAAATTCAAATTCAAAGCACACCATACCCTGAACCCTTAATCTTTTAGATATCGTGAGATTTCATGTTGTGGCAACGAAAGCTTTATTCTGAGATTCAGCTTACATGTAGTAGAATTAAGTGATATATAATAGAATAAGAAATACATCACTGCCTAGCTCAGTAGATTAGTGTGAAGTGATCACTTTTGCCAATATGAGTACATCATTCACATTTTAAGACATGTGGAATATAATATCCATTGCAATTGTGCATATAGGTGACTCTAACTAGAAGAGCATATGTGTATGATGCAAGTATGAAATAAATCCACTGTAGGGAGCAACACCCCAAACATATGGAATTAAAATACAACATAGTCCCTCCCAACATATAGAATTATAGATATTCAAAATATTAGTCTATCATCTATGCAGCCTTTTATGTAGTCCACAAGACTCCATCACATTCATGGCAGCTCATAAATCCATCACTTTCAAGTAGAGATCTGAAAGCAGGTGGCGGTAAGAAAATCTAAACCAGAGGTTGAAAAGATGCTTAAAGAATATACTTAAAAATACATTGTAGATAGGAAAGGCAAATTATCGGCAACCCACTACATTGTGCTTCAACTCATCCAAAGCAAGATAATAAGTGGTTTAAACACACAACATGTGCTTGGATTATGAAGAAAAGAAATTTTCTCTGCACAATATCATATTAAAAGAGAAATAGGAAAACATTAATTACTTCATACAGATAAAGGATTAAAACATGTTTTCCAGTAACAAGATGGATGAAACAAGCTTGCTTTACCTTGCGATACACTATTATCATGATGCTTGATCGCAGCATCAACTTCAATTTCATAAGACGAAAAGTATACTGTGTGTCTAGAAAGGATCTGCACCATAACAAGATTTTGTCATTGCAGTGTAAGACAATTGTAGGAAGATCTAATCTCCTATGAAGCATTTCACTTCAAAAATATAAAATTCAAATGTCCAATCAGATACAAATGAATAATAAACACTAATAAACTGTTCAAGATTAAGAAGCAAATCAAAAGAAAAAGAAAGTAGGATAACTAGAGGCATTCTTGTGCTCTAGTTAAGCAAGAATAAGAAGTTAAGGACTAGAAGGTTTCTTCCAATAAATATTTGAGTTGTCAGAGACTCCCCAACAACAACATTGAAGCCATATTTTTTGAAAAAGAATCTACTTCTCCAATCAATTTTTGGGTCCATCAGACCATTTATTAGGCATGAACTTTGCCAAGTTTACACAATAAGAAGTGCATGATCTTATAAACAAATCCAACCTTTGATCACAAAATAATAGCTTTAAACACCATTAAAACTAAGCTTACTAAATCTTCTAACTAATATATTACTCCTAAAAGGTCTCAAAGTCTACTCATACGAAAGTAAATCTCCCACAATTTAAAATTCATGTGACAATGCATATCCATAATTTCAATGGTAGTGCATCTTGGTAAAACAACAGGTTGTAATTTTTTGAATACATTTGAAAGTTGTTCTCACTTCTGATCCAACTCTAAGTGCTCCCATCTTTAAATTTTGCTTTTTTTTTTTTTTTGCTAAATCAGTATTACCACAAATGTTGGACACCTTGAGTTTCCATTGACATGAAACCTATTGTTTGGACCCTTTTTTTTTTGGTACAGTAGTTTGGATCCTTTTCATTCCATGATGTATTTCAAAACTTGAGCCTTGTTAGAGGAGCCATAACAATGTTCATTATGGCAAGAACATGCCAGTTATGAATATGCAAAGGAGCTAGGCCACAAGCCAGTACATGTCACCAATACTTTGCAAGTACCTAATTGTTTTAAAACAGTTTTGGTACTGGATACATGTCAGATTATACATGCCAGATATATTTTTATCAAGTGGCCTGACATGCCAGCTTAGAGAAAGTTCATTGTGTTCAACAATGGAATCCAATGACCAATTTATTCTATACAAAAACCCCTTTTCCAGTTGCTTTCCTCAGTGCAACTTCATCAAGTGAGGAAGAGGGATAAAAAGCCAGAGGTGAAGAGAGCAATGGAGAAGGAAACCAGTGGCAGTGGGATACAGCACTAGTGGCAGAGGAAGACAATGGTTCTTCTGCACCTCCTGAACTGACCCAACGGGCAATTACCCTCCTCTTTCGATCTATTTTTTAGATTGATTGATGTCACTCATTCAGGTGCTCAAAAAACTATCAATGATCATAAGTTGCAACTTACAACTCTAGGATTTCTAGTAAATTAACAAAAATTTTCATATTATACTCACAAGCAAAAATATTTGTCCTGTGTTACCCCCAGCTTTATCGATATCCTTTTTTTCCTGGACTAACCATATCAAAGTCAACATGTCTCTACACGACGTCTTCTATCTGTATCCTATGGCCATGTCCATGCTTCTTTATAAATTGTGTGCAAAATGAATTTTGAACCATACAAAAACTCGGTTTACTTGCACTTAGCACTGCAGATGAACTAACAGCAGAAAATATAATATATAATCAAAACAAAACTAGGTAGTTTATTACAATACATACTTCAAGATGGATGTAAAACCCAGGGAAAGAGCTAGAATATATCCATCGACGTCTCCAGATCCTGAATAGATGGAGCAACAAGTATCAAAGTGTCAATGTTAGTTTAATTCCCAAAGAGCATCAAAGATGATTAAATGGTTCAAGAAACTGCAGAAGAAAATACAATATCTATTATAAGAGATTTTTGTGTAAAAGTAAAGGTTTTGTTGTAATCATAAAAGAGACTGCTAACTTGTAGAACATGATATGATGATACAAAGATTCATCATGAGAACTTTTTTGACATTGATCTAGAACGTTTAAGTCAGTTTGGAGTTCTTTATGCTTATATTTGATCAAATCAAAATGCATTAGCTTTACATTCATTTGCACTGTAATTATATATATTGCATTATGCATGCTTATCTTTTTTATTGCATAAATGTGTATGCAAGCTATACTCACATTCACTGGCGTTTATTGGATCATTGCTTTTCAGAATACAGGATGACTGTTTCCTGCATTGCTATTATTTTAGCCATGCACATATAAGTGTCTGGGCAGACAACAGATCTATCATCTATCGCCTATGCTGCCTTTGTGAACAAACCGATCTGGTTACGTATAACATCGGTCCTAAATGATGCACTAGGATCTGAATATCTAGAAATATAGAAACAAGGGAAGCCAAACAGGATTTTCTTTTCTTTTCTTCTCTTCTTTTGTGTGTGTGTGTGTGTGTGTTTGTGTTGGGGGGATGTGGGGTGGGTGGAGTTGCATTGGGGGGGTTGTTGCAGAGGGATGGAATACTGATTTTTTGACTGACTACCCCCAGCACACACCCCCACCCCCATGTTCTTCGTCTGTCTAGAAAGACCATCCAGCACATCACCATCATCAATTCTATCATACAAGTTCTCCTTGTCCCATTCCTCTCCCACCCCCTCACAATCCACTTTCAACAAATAGCAAGTTTGCAGTACTTCCAATTTCAAATAATGATCTTTAACTCTTTATGTTTCCATAACATATGCCACTAAAACATCCAATTTTTGTTATTATCATTCCACTCCATCCTCTTCTTGACTTCCATTATTGAACTTGTAGAGTTGCAAGATTATATCCACTATTCTTGGTTGTCATATATTCCATTATTACTTCAATCTTTATGCCCTTTCCCGTAACCCCTAACTATCTAGGGAACAACTTGTTCATTACTTTCCAAAGTCCCGCAGCAAATAGGTGTTCCATTTTTTGTTCAGCAAAATCTTATCTGAGACGATCCTGAACCTGCAGACAAATGTCATATATCTAAATGGTGTAAAAATGTATCTTATATATGTATTTCTCATTTTTTTCATAGATCAATGTATCACATATCTTATATATGAACCTTCTACATGAATGCAGCCAAATGTCACATATCTTATACACGTATATCTCATTTTTTTAATAGATCAATTTGTCTCTCACATGTTAATAAGCAATTTATCCAAGGTGCATAAACTAGCTTGGTCCTACTGATAGATCTTTGATTTCAACTATTTATTTCTGCCATGCTAAATCAGCATTTTTGTAAATTAGTAAAAGTATAACTAAAATTACTCCACATAACCAAATGTCTTAGAAAATATCTTAACAATATTATACCTAATATAACACCACTAACATGTGAAGCTATCAAGCAACAATGAAATATAGCACTAAAAATTTCCATTAATTAGATGAACATAGGTCATAAAACATGCAATGTTGAGAAAGAAATAAGTTTGATGTAAATCAACACCTTGTTGAAGAAACTGAATTAGCCTATTAAGAAGCAGTGGCACAATCAAGCCAACACTATCATTTATTGCCTGCAAGGATTAAAAGATCCACCACTTAGTATGTAACTCAAGGAATCAGAGAATGAAGTCAATACTCGACATTTTTTAACATAACAATCCAGCCATATCCCAACAATCTGGTGTCAGCTTGTTAAGGGCATCAAAATTTCATTATTAGTTCATAACTTCACATAAATTATGCGGAGTTGTGACCAAGCAATCTACAATTAAAAGTTTTGGGTTATGATAAACTTTGATTGTTACCCACGCATTTAATTATAATTATCTAGTCAAAGTTAACTTGGTTAACAAATCTCAATAGGACTGGTACCCCATAATAATTAAAATGTTCTATTCAATTGATGAAATATAAATATAATCTAGATGGCTAATTATTCTTATGCCATGAATTGTATTGTTGCAATTAACAGGTTGCACAAAGAGCTGATTGTATATAATAAAATGTTAGAATTGAAGTTAAGCATGATATTGTCTATGTGTGCATGCCTAAAATGGAGGCTATTAGGTCCCGGTGGTGCATACTATGATTGAGTTGCTTGTGCTCCATTGTACTGATACAAATTAACACCACAAGATCACTTCGGATTTCAAGGGGTTTCAAGAGCTTATGGATTCAATTCAAAGAAGACAATAAATTTACACGATACATGAAGAGCGGAAATGTGCCAAATTGTGTTTAAGCTGGTGAAAACATCACCAGAACTTGAAAATATTTACTCAAACACAGTGAAGTGAGTGCCTCGTGCTATATTTGATAACTCATTTAGTAAGATGTATTGCATTTCATAGACAAATAAAGATATTGATATTTTTCTGGTCAGGAATTTTAATTAAACATAATTGTTGATTGATATCCCTATATCAGTTGATTTGTGTCTGCAAATCAAGGATTGTAATTTATTTCCATATCTAGAGTAGGAGATATTTGTCATTGATTTGTTTTCTATTGTAATTGATTCATTTCCTATCGTAACCATGTAACCTCATGTATAAATACAAGATGCTTAGGAGACTTCTCCTTAAGCAATTTTGATTATCAACAGTCTTAAGTTAGTATCAGAGCTTTTGTCAAAATCCGATGGACTCACTGTCCTCCGTGGAAAAGCTTCTAGTCAGTCGGATCTCCGTGCCGTGCATCTTTCCGGCAAGCCCCGGCAACACAGTCTCTGTCCCCTCCTTACGTTTCTACCTCTGTTTTAGTTTTCGCCGTTCTGCCCCTGTTTTTGGTCATCATCTCGTCGTCAGATCTGTTCAGTAAATCATTCTCTCATGGCTTCCACATAAGACTCGAAGAAGGGCTTTGTTTCCTTCGCTTTCTCTGGCACTCCTACCATAACGTCAGAGAAACTCAATGGTAAAAATTTTTTGGATTGGTATGCTGCTGTTGATGTATGATTTTTAGGTCAAGGACTCTCCAAGCATCTAACCAAGAGGGCAGAAGATATTGATGTTGATGAGAGGGACCAATGGAAGAAGGTTGATTATCAGTTGGTGTCCTTGTTATTGCAGTCCATTGATCCAACGCTGTTAGTGCACTTCCGCTCATATAAAACATGCTATGACATATGGAAGAAAGCTCGAAGCATCTATTCCAATGATATACAATGTCTGTATAATGATGTCCATAACCTGGCAACACTCAAAATGACAGATCATGACCTACCCTCATATCTAAACAAAGCTCAATCCACCATTGAAGAAATCAAGTTGATACTGACCAGTGATAACCTTCAGAAGACATTGGACAAGCTTGACAACATGTATATAGTGTTCGTTCTCCACGATCTTCATAAAGATTTTGACTCTGTTCGGAATCAAGTTTTGACAAATCCTAATATTCCTACGATGGAGGATCTCATTGATCGTTTGCTGCGAGTTCCTCCTCTGAAAGCAACATCTGGAGTTGGCTTCCAAACAGTCTTAAAATCTTCAGCCTTTGTCTCTAATACGGCTGACCGTGGAGGCCGAGGCCATGGTCGTGGTGGTGGTAGAGGTAGCCGTGGATCTAGTAATCGCCCTCAATGTTTCTTTTATAATCGCTTGGGCCATACTCCAGACCGGTGCTATTCTTTGCATAATTTTTTAGAGAAATCAGCTAATGTGATACAATCTCAAGCACCGGATATTGGGAGTGACAATCATAATGTTTTATCAGACAGTGAATACAAGAAATATCTTCAGTTTAAAGCTGCCCAACAAGCTTCATCTTCAACTACTGTAGCCCATACTGGTAATTCTACAGTTTGCCTCTCTCATTCTTCGTCTGGTGGATCCTGAATTTTGGATTCTAGTGCTTATGACCACATAGCTGGTAATTCTTTCCTTTTCTCAAAATTATCATATCCCAAAACACCACATTACATCACCCTCACTGATGGCTCTAAAGCTAAAGTCACAGGCATCGGTCAAGCTACACCTCTCCCTTCTTTATCCTTAAATTCTGTTCTTTTTATATCAAGTTGCCCCTTTAATTTAATTTCTATTAATCAACTTACTCGCACTCTTGACTGCTCTATAATCTTTACTGTTGATTCTTTTCTTGTACAAGATCGGAGTACGGGACAGACGATTGGTGTAGGATCTGAATCACAAGGACTTTATTATCTCTAGCCTCCATCTTCTACCATATGTGCTGTCACAGAGTCTCCTAGTCTCCTTCACTGTCATCTGGGTCATCTGAGTCTAAATAAGTTGAGAAAAATGATCCCTCATCTCTCTTATTTGCAGTCTTTAGAGTGTGAGTCATATCAGCTTGAAAAACATGTTCGGCATCCTTTCCAAGCAAGGTAAATAATCAAGCTGAGTCTTCTTTTGACATTGTTCATTCTGATGTTTGGGATCCTAATCGTGTCAGTTCTATCTTAGGATATAGATACTTTGTTACTTTTATTGATAATTTTTCAAGATATACTTAGATATTCTTAATGAAAGATCGTTCAGAGTTGTTTATTAATTTTCAAAACTTTTGCAATGAAATTCAAACTCAGTTTGGACACCCTATTCGCATTTTGCATAGTGATAATGCAAAAGAATATTTTTCTGCTTCCTTCAATTCTTTCATGGTATCTCATGGCATGATTCATCAGTCTATCTGTCCACATACTCTATAGCAAAATGGCATAGCAGAAAAAAACATCATCATATTATTGAGACAGCTCGTACTCTTTTGTTACATGCTAATGCACCCTTAAAGTTTTGAGGTGATGCTGTCCTCACTGCTGGTTACTTGATAATTTGAATGCCATCATCTATTTTAAATAACCAAGTATCTCATTCTCTTTTATTTTCTAAGGATCCTTTTTACATTGTTCCCCCTCGTGTTTTTGGTTCTACCTGTTTTGTGCATGACTTTCTCCAGATCTTGATAAACTGTCTGTCCGTACTATTAAATGCATTTTTCTTGGTTATTCTCGAGTTCAGAAAGGATATCGATGTTATTCTCCTTCTACACATCGATTTTATATGTCTGCAGATGTCACCTTCTTTGAGGACACACCTTATTTCAGCTCACCGATAAAACCTGAATCCATCTCTCAATTCTCATCGATTCCCCACCTTGGTCTGCCAGTCTCTGTTTCTCCAGCTTCATATGTACCTGAACCTCCTGCTCCGTCTGCTCAGCCGATACATTCCTCACCACACTCACTTATCACTTATCAGCGTCCACCACAACTTGAGATTTCGAAGACTGTTCTCACTCAAGATTCAGGTGATTCATTTCCTGCTCCAGCATCTCCACCTGCCCCGAGCCTACCTAAGCATTCCACTGATTGGCTTGTAGCTCTCCGTAAAGATATATGCTCTATCCGTAATCCTCATCCTATTTATAATTTCTTGAGCTATCATCGTTTATCTTCTTCCTATTATGCCTTTGTTTATGCCTTGTCTTCCTTTTCTATTCTTAAAACTATCTAGAAAGCACTTTTCCATCCAGAATGGCATCAGATAATGATTGATGAGATGGCAGCCTTAGAATCCAATAACACATGGACTCTTGTTCCTTCTCCTCTTGAAAAATCTACAGTTGGTTGTCGATGGATTTTTACTATTAAAGTGGATCCTAATGGATAGGTGGATCGTTTGAAAGCACATCTTGTGACTAAAGACTATACTTAAATCTTTGATCTTGATTATGGAGATACATTCTCCTCTGTTGCTAAAATGACGTCTGTCCGGCTCTTCTTATCAATGGCTACCATGAACTATTGGCCTCTATATCAGCTGGACATCAAAAATACATTTCTACATGGTGACTTGGAGGTTGAAGTTTATATGGAGCAACCACCTAGGTTTGTTGCTGAGGGGGAGACGAGTCTTGTTTGCAAATTATACAAATCGCTATATGGTCTTAAGCAGTCTCCCCAGATATGGTTTGGAAGATTTAGTAAAGTCATATAGCAATTTGGCATGATCCGTAGTGAGGCAGATCACTCCGTATTTTATAAACATTCGTCCTTTAATCTATGCATCTATCTTGTGGTCTATGTGGATGATATTGTCATTACAGGTGATGATCATGATGGTATCAAAGGCCTAAAGCAGCACTTGTTTCAACACTTCCAAATTAAGGACTTGGGCCGGTTGCGGTACTTCCTTGGGATTGAAGTAGCCCAATCAAAAACAGACATTGCCATCTCTTAAAGGAAGTATGCCCTTGACATTCTGGAAGAGACTGGGATGCTAGACTGTAAACCAATCGATACTCCTATGGATCCAAACATGAAACTTCTACCAAATCAGGGAGAGCCCTATTCAGACCCAGGCAGGTATCGAAGATTGATGAAAAAAATTAGATTATCTCACTATGACCAGATCAGACATATCCTTCATTGTTAGTGTTGTAAGTCAGTTTCTTAACTCTCCTTGTGACAGTCATTGGGATGCAGTGGTTCGGATCTTGAGATATACTTAGAGTTCTCCCGAAAAAGGGTTGATTTATGAAAATAGAGGCCACACAAACATTGTTGCATATACAGATGCAGATTGGACAGGATCCCCTAGTGACAGAAGATCGACTTCTGGGTACTGTGTTTTTATTGGAAACAATCTCATCTCATGAAAAAGCAAAAAGCAGAATGTGGTTGCCAGATCAAGTGCAGAAGCAAAATATCGAGCTATGACCCTTACTACGTGTGAACTTATATAGTTAAGACAACTGCTTCAAGAATTGAAGGTTTGCAAGGTAAGCTCTATGAAACTCATTTGTGATAATCAAGCAGCCTTGCACGTTGCTTCCAATCTAGTCTTCCATGAGCGGACTAAACATATAGAGATTAACTGCCATTTCATCTGAGAAAAGATCATTTCTGGAGAAATCACTACCTCGTTTGTGAATTCTAACGATCAACTAGCAGATATTTTCACCAAATCACTTCAGAGTCTGAGGGTAACATACATATGTAACAAACTTAATGCATATGATATATACACACCAGCTAAAGAAGGAGTGTTGATTGATATCCCAATATCCCTTGATTTGTATCTGCAAATCAAGGATTGTAATTTATTTCCATATCTAGAGTAGGAGATATTTGTCATTGATTTATTTCTTATTGTAATTGATTCATTTCCTATTGTAACCATGTAACCTCATGTATAAATACAAGGTGCTTAGGAGACTTCTCCTTAGACAATTCTGATTATCAATAGTCTTAAGTATAATAAATAAAAATATTTTAAATAAATAAAGCAACAGGTGATTAGAAGCTTGACCCAGACCTCTTTCTCAGAAATTGTTATTAGTTCAACTTTTGACTAAGACACAAAGGCAATGGCATTAGTGGAACAAGGAAATCCACACCCCCCACGCCCCCCCCACCCCACAAGAAAAAAAAATAAAAAGAGAGAGAGAGAAAAACATAAAGTTGTGAGAACTTAGAAAATTATGCTTCAGGTTCAAAGTTCAAACCCATCTCATCTGCCAAAATACAAAATGAAATTACATGTAAACAGCCACCACCACTATTTTTTTCCATCTTTTGCCCCATCCCAGTCTCCCTCATTCAAGATAATAGTACAAATATAATGAAGGGAACGATTAAAAATGATGAAGACATATTCAATTTCTTATGGTCCATATATGATCCCTCCTCTTCTATATTCCTCCCTCTCTGATCTTCTCAGGAGACATGAATTACCTGACATAGTGTGGATTGTGGAAAGCTTTTTTTAAGGATACCGAAGTTAAAACATATCAAGGGCACTTATCAGGAATAGGATGTTGGGGTTAAATAATCTTCTTCTTGGCCTCCTAATCTTAGTTATGCCAATTAATGGATTAGAAAAGTTTAAGCAAGAAACTTTGAGTATCATCTGGGTTCTGGTGTTTTAGATTTGTGAAAAATGATAGGAATTTACCTAGTATTACCAAAATTCTCTATATTCTTTAAAATTTTAAATTAATTGTGAGTCTGAGATTTCAAGCAAAAGTCAGCACTGACTCAAAAGCTATAAAATCAATAATCATGGACTCATATTGCTTTAGCTAATATGTTTCTAAGGCTTCGTTACCTTGCAAATCAACATTCTTTTGCCTTAATAACAGATATCTATTAAAGGCTTTCTATCTTTATGCACATTATTATAGATGTCCATTCTCCTTTCAACAATCCTTCTGCTGGTAGGAGCAATTGCATGTCTATGCTTGTGCCTAATGCCCGTACGCTTGGATAATGTCTGGATGAAGAAAATTTCAACTCTCGAAAATGTTAAGCAGATGCAAAGTTCTAAAATTTAGTTGAATTGAACAGAAGTAAAGTTGTGCATTAAGAGGAATACACTTAAGCATGGTGCTTCATTGACAATCAAGAGATGCATCAAAATCAAAGATCAAAAGCAGCATATTAGCAAGTTTCAAAAATATATAGGAAAAAAAAAAAAACTTTGACTGGAATTTACATAATACAGAAAGAGATAAATAATGATGTTTTCTGAAACTTTATTCACAAAAGGGTGCATGAAATCTACATTCAGTTCTACAATGTTACCAAGACGGAAGTCGCAAGGAATCAGCTACAATAAGCATCTAGGTATTGAGTAGGATATGTGAAACAGTGTAAGTAGCAGATTGAGGATGCTGAGGAAGATTTGTAATCAACCAATGAACCTAATCATGAAGAAGTATGTAGGAATCTTGAAAACAAAATAGCAATAATAGAAATAAAATGACTAATAATTGTTCGATTTCGATATATATATGTCATTTTTAACAGAACTCCATTAGATTCTGATAATGAGGGTAGCTCTAATCCAGGTAGAGAGTTCTTAGAAGAAGAAGAAGAACAGCTTAATAAGGCTAGGTTGAACCTGGATTAAGTGCATCAGAATATTCAATGGTTTGGGATGCTATATGCTAACGAATGACAATAAAAGATCCATAGAGGAAACTACAAACTAAGTGAATATGTTGTTCGCAAGCTATGTATGGTAATCCAAAGAGTTCAACAACATCAGATATCCTAGAAAAAAAAAAAAAGGAAATATGGGAGAAATACCATGCCAAGAATTGTCCACTCAATGAAAGGCAAATGGCCACATATCAAATACAAGCATATGTACTCATAGATGTTAAAAAAGAAAAGCTATCATAGAAAGTACAAAAATTCTATACAAATTATCAGATCCTGATGATATGTGAAGGGATAATAAGGAGCAACAAGTTACCTTCAATAGACCTAACCGCAAATATGGCCAGCCATATGCATAACACATAGCTCTGAACAGTGATGGGTTGGAGCTATGCTTATTCTGTTCGGCCACCCAGCACCTCAGTAATGTGCAATGACATGAAGAAGGCATAAGATCACAAGGCAATTCAACTAGATCTTTAAAGTCAAGTTGTCTTGTCACACCAAGATCCATCATCATATTGACAAACTTGAATGTCACAAGGTCAAAGCAGCTACTGAATTTCCAATCCTACATGAGTGAATATAAAGTAATTCACCAAATCAATATCACCTTATGAGCATAGAAGGCACTAAACACCATACATGCATGCATAAATGTATACAAATTCCAAGTTGCTATTTAAAACTTACATGTCATCTCCATACCTGATACAATATTGAAAATGATACATGTTAAATAGGGCACATGTATAATAGTTATTTTAAGTACTCTATTATTCAATTTTTTTAAAAACAAAAGGTTTCACACAATTCTAAAATATGCTTAGGATACTTCCAAGATCCCTCCACCAATGAGCGGAAGTTTTTTTTTTCTCTCTTTCAAGTGAATTACCCGCCAAGTTGAAGGAAAAACTTTATAGAAAAGCCATACAACTAGCTATACTTTATGGTACAAAATGTTGGATAGTTATAAAACAGCGTGTGCATAGGATGAGCGTGGCTGAAATGAGAATGTTGAGATGGATTTATGATAATACAAGAAAAGATAAGAGTAAGAAATGAGGTCATTTGCTAAAAGGTAGAGCTAGCACCAATTAAGGACAAATTGAGAGAAAGACGACTAAGATGGTTTAGACGTGTAGTGGGTGCACTAGTGTAAAGGAGTGATTCATACTATAGAAGAATAGAGGAGTAGAGCTAGACCAAAATCACATAGGATGAAGTAGTAAGGAAGGACTTGATGTTGGGAATAGTGTCCCAAAGCCAATCGTCAGCCTGTTGACGGTTGTGCTCATTTTTGTATTTGTACATAAATTATGAATTAATAAAATTTATTTTGGTATTTTTCATCACAAAATGTTTCATCTTCTAATGAACTCCTATGTTGTGGTGAAATCCTTAGGACTATTTAGACTCGATAAAGGAGGATTTGTCGTTTAGTCCTTAAATCTGTTCGCGACCAAATGATACGTTGTTACCAAGGATGACAATGTTTATCAAGCATAGGTCGTTGTGTGCCATATAGGTTGGTTGTCCTCTTAACCAATGAGTGTAGAGACATTGGTATGGCATACAGGTGAGATGTAAGGGTACATCTGCACTGAACGTGACCAACTCCGGAGCTATTTCTGCTGTCAAGATTTGCTCCGATGGAATATGAGTATAAATATCCCTCCGACCTGAGACCGTCACGGTGACTTGCAAGCAACTCACTGCACTTAGGCACTGGACTACCTGAATTTTTAATTCAGTGACGGAAGGCTGCTGGGTGTAGTCAAGTACTTGACTTGTCGGTGCGTGTGTCAAGATGGGATTGACCACTCTAGTTTAGGAGCTGTGTACAGTCGTGTTTCAATTTAGCAAAACCTTGACCAGGGTAGTCCTTGTGAGGGGTCACAGGACTGTTTGAGTTGAGCACGATTCGGATGATCTGATCAGGGTTGACAGTTTAACCCTGAGTCATCCCAAACACAGGGGTCAAAAAGATGAATTATACAGTAACCATATTCATGTAGGTTCTGAGTGTTGCGATTGCAACTCTTCGACCTATCCGGACGTCGGGTATCATTGCTAGATGGTCACTTCGATTAGTACAGAAATTGGTTCCTGTGCTACCGGCTTAGGTTCGAACCTGCGGGGTCACACACATTAGAGGTTCCTATCTGATCTGATGGCTGGTGTAGAATCCTGCATGTTTGGGACTCAGTGATCGAGAATCAGGATTCTCTGATCACGAGTTCCACATATTATAGGTACCGGGGTCAAAAGTCCCACTGGTTGGGACTTTTCGATCAGGGTTACATATCGATGAATTCTGATGTCCGATTGCCCATCGGATTTGGACTCAGTATTTATGAGAGATTTAATTAGTGATTTGATCGCTAATTAACTCAATTTGATTGAGTAATTATTTTTGGATCAAGTCCAATTGAATTGGATTCAGTTGGGTTTGACCCGATTAGGCTAAGAGTTGACCTAATCGTCGAGATGGTTTGGTCCCTGATTTGATCAGGGGTTGGGCTTAGTCAATTTCTGATTTGATTAGAATTTTATTGAGCCTAATTAAGCCTAATTAAGTTGGGTTTAAATTAGTCTAATTGGACCTAACTTATTTGGTTCAATTAGGTTGGTTTAAATAATGAAACCACCTTGACCCAATCTCCATGCACCACCTCACTTTCATTGCACCCATTTGAATTCATGAGAAGGAACTTCTCATAAATTTTTTCCTCACGCCAAGCTCTCTCCACGCCCCACTTTAATGTGCCAAATGAATGGATAAGGATGATTGGTTAGCCATTCAAATTTAAAATAAAGTTTGAATTTGAATGGGCAATCAATCTTTGCGCCTTATCCCTTTTTTAACACCCCATTTATTACATGAGAAAAATGTTTCTCATGAAATCACTCCATGCACAATTTAAGCCATGCCTCACGCCTTTAGTGGATAAGGGATGAGTTGGTGTCCATTTGAATTCAAAATTTGATTTGAATTCAAATGTGCAATTACTCATCTTTATCCTTTCTTTTGGATAAGACGTTTGACGTTGTTATAAAAGGAGGAGAAGAGTGGGGCGTGAAGGAAGAAGATTTTTTGAAAAAAAATTTTGGGGCGTGAGGAAGTCTTGTGCGTGAGAAGGAAGTCCATATCCTTCCAAGAGAAAAAGAAAGAAAAGAAAGAAAAGTGGGTGCAAGGTTTCCGGTGAGTTCCCTAGAGTTTTAGCCTGGGGTTCGGGAAGTGAGAAAGTGAGCAACGAGTGTCGTGAGCCCACAAAATCTCAGAGAGATCTTCAACATCCTCTCAAGCACGTCTGTTGACGATCCGGAGCGTCCGAAGAATCGACAGACATCGATCGAAGGAGTTCGATCAGCATCGGCCGTCAAAAGGGCTCTACAACGAGCTAGCACTCGTGAGGAGTCGATCAGACCGGGAGCTTCGTGTGGACGATCCGCAGAGGCCAGACACGCTGTGTGGCTGCATCGCGACGATCAGACTCTCCCGACGGTGATCAGATTGCGGTGATCTACTATCCGCACAAAGGTATTGTGTTCTGAACACATTACAGTAAAATGTTTACTGTTAGAATTTGAATTTCAAATTTAAATGAATGCATGCTATATATCATATTTAGATCCTAGTGTAGGATAAATTCATGTTAATTAATTAGATTAATTAATAATTTTCGCTGTAAAATAGTGATTTTGAAAAAAATTTAAAATTACCATTTTACCCCTGCACTGAACTTCCCCACACTTGATATTGCTATATCTTTTAGAAAATGTAGCCTAAACAGAGAGAAATGAAGGAGGGGGATTTACGTAGTTGACCCCAACTAGTTTGGGATTAAGGTTTAGTTAAGTTGGATTGAGTTGTAGAAGAAGTGTTTTTCTAGCATATCTTAGCATGTCCTTTACATCTCTTAGTGTTATAGTGCCATACCACAGCCACCCCTGGGTCAGCACAAGCACCAAATACTAACTAAAAAACTTATCTTCTAATAGGTGAGGGAACGGTCCCATATGTACATCAATATAATGAAGGCCACAGTCACAAGAACAGTGAAAATTCCACAAAACATATTACATTATAGAACTCCGGTACTGCATACACATGTTAAATAATTATCGCAGATATCTCCAAGAATTTTAAAGTATACATGAATAAATTCAGAAGAAAGAGGAGTTGTTTCGATGATTTATATCATTCAAGTATTTATCATTAAACAGTGTGATTTAGGACACGATTATCCAATGGATCTATTACAGGTTTGTTCAAAAAGCAATGACTAGAGACTTCAGCATGCATTAAATATGCTAGAAAACCGGAGGTTCAACTCACAAAGGATATTAGTATAATCAACCAGTAAAAGAGCACTAACATCATTAATGAGGGCTCTGACCATTGCCATACATACAGAACACTAGATCAAATCAAGACAAAATCATGATCAGCTAAAGACAGAAATAAAGTCCGATCTCAAACAAGCATTATTTGAAATCTACACAACCGCAAAACAATTTCTTTATTTGCCGATTAGGAAACATAGAGAACTTACTGCATCTATAATGTGATCTTTCCTTTCCGCTGAACCATGTGAGAGAAGAGGATCCTCAATAGAATCAAATTCTCTGAAAGTGCACAGAAGTTTGACATAGATTAGGGGGGTCATCATGAGACTCATAGAAAAATGTACCGAACCATCTATAAACACAATAAATTTGATAGCAAGGATGTGAATGACATGCAGTGGGTATTTGGAGCCCTTATCAGCTGCTGAATGATGAAAATGTTGCATCAATCCACTAGTACGTAGACTGAGGCCACGCCTCCTAGAAGATTCTAATTAAGCATTTCTATACAAATGAAATGATCAGGCTGGTTTTCTGGTTGAAAATGTCAAAACATTAAGTTTGCCTATGGTTAAGCATAAGTCAACACACAATAAACATGGAGATGAAACTTCTTGAGTTTCTAACTCAAGGATTTGTGAAAATTCTGTTGTTTGAGAGTAATACCTTCTCCCTTCTCTATGCATGCCAAATACAAAACATTACTTTAGGTTCTTCCAGGTTGCTTCATATCTGAAAAGCTTCAAGACTACCTAGATCAAGGAACAAGATTGTGTTTTTCTTTTTGATGATCACTATGTGAATTCCTTTCGTGAAAAAGAGAGGATGATGCACACACAAAGGAGAGAGGGTGAGAGTGAGAGAGAGAGAGAGGAGATGGATTCAAGCCGGATGCATGTTGTATTCGCATCCAAACGCAATAAAGAAAATAAATAGTAAATAAAGTTTGGATTCGGGTTCAGATCTGTGATCTATCAAAATGAGTAGGCTCCAAATTCACATCCAAGCTCAATCAATAATCAGATTCGAGTTCTGATTCAAGTTTTTTAGGACAATTTAGTGCACGAATTTAGTGGGATGACCAGCCAAGGGTTAGCAATTTCTAAAAATAAAAGGACTCTCATCACACCAGTTTGTGGCAGATGGTAATACAAAAGGAGCATGATATAGGAAGTAAATGGCTGATTTTCAAAAAAAAAATCCAATCACTTTTGAAATAGATTTAATTATTTAAATTTCTCTTATATTTACTTTGATTGAAACATAATCAAAATGTAAATTTTGGTTAGGATTTTGGAATTAAAATAGCAGCAAGTGAGAGTAAAGAAAAGCATGCATGAGAAAAAGATGAAATTTCAAATATGAAGAAAAGGAATATAATGCAAATTATGTAGCCAATTTTATTTATATGCCAATATTTACATATGCTACATACTTTCATTTTCAGTATTCAAGCCATTGGTTTTCGGTCTCAAACATAGCTAAATGCGAGTCCTACCCAAAATGAAATCAGTTCCTATATATAGAATCCAAATTTGATCTTACAAGATTATTGAAAACTTGGATGAATACCGATTATTATTAAATAATTGGGCCGTGTTGTTGAGTTTTTGGGTATCATCTATTTTCTTATTTGTGATGAGAAGATAATTTATAAAATGAAAGTTTTTCTCCAAAACTCCAAGATCTGTCTATCAGGGCAACCTCAAAGCAGTAAGACTCAGATCAAATCCTTGCAAATCTCTGCATGCCACAAAATATTTCTATAGTATATTGACAAATTGATATTGACTTGTATCAGTTAGCATGTTTGTCAGACTTTCAGTTTCATCCCTTGTTCATTTTCATCAATTCATGCTAAAATAAAATATTTCTGCTTTTATCTACCAGATATGCTGTTCTATGTAGTCCTCATAGAATTTTGCAACTCTATTGAACTCATCTTACAATTCTGGTATATTGACATAATACTAAGCAGAAATTGGACTCTTGAAATAAAGAAATAAAGTGATTCACATATATATTTAATATTAATATATAAAACATACATGCAGTAGAACTCTTGAAAGAACAGGGTTCAAATTTAGTGTGAATATAGCAGATCCAAGCATTGGTGATAGTAACAAAGAAAATGAAATTGTTAATGAACAAAGGAGGGCATGACCTACTTTACCTCCAAATATGTATTGTCATCACTAAATAAGAATCAAAGAAAAAAAAAATACCAGTACCCTTCTTTTTAAAGAATATAAATTAAAATTTTCTGTAGCTTGCCATGCCCAGTTGTCACACAATACATCACTCAGCATACAACATCAAGCTCTGAAGAGTTGTGCTGGTCAATTTATGAGACAATAATAACTTAGTCAAATTCATTACTTTGCATGAGTAAGTTCAAGATTTCCCAGGGGATATTGCATTATTTATAGCAGTTGTTTGTTGTGCAATCGTTTTTACAAAAGAAACTTTGGCATCCGCTTAAACAATAGAACCATTGATTTTGATAAAATAAATTGTCAGAACTTGCAACTAATTTCCATATTTAATGAACTTCACATTTTTTTTACATAAACTATATGATGCAGCATCCCATCTGGGCAATAGCATCTTCCGAAAGATTTAAGTAATAAATGCAAGAAATTATAATGCAGAAATTTGATGTCATCTGGTGATCAAACCAGCAGAACAACCTAAGACATAAAGGAATGCAGGAAACAACTGGATAAACAGGCAGTACCTTTCCTCTTTAGATGCATGCATTGCTTTTACCACAATGACAAAGAGACCAAACATGAATTCAGCAAAAATAGAAGAACTCTCTTTCAAACATGTCATAACCTGTCACATGAAAATCTGAATAAGTAATATAGCAAGAAATTAGTCAAAGGAACGAGTACCTTCTCCCAAAGAAGAATATTCTAGAAAAGTTACACTAGGTCTAATAAAACTATATACGGATTCATGGCTTTCTTTTACTACCTACATGATTCCTAAAAAGATCAACATATTTGATTTTATATATGCTGGTAAAACACTAGCAACAACATATTTATGACCTGAAAAAGGAAGCAGGCACATAGCAAATTCACTATGGTATAGGACTAGAGAGGACAGGTGCTTAGAAAAATTCGAACAAAAAAGAGTAAGAAGGTATGTGTGCAGATTAACATCCAATATAACAAATGACTAAATATTTAAGATAACAAATGACAAAAATAAACTTATTTTGAGGTTGCATATTATGGTACATAGAATATATTAGTGTTCAACACAACTGTAAATAGCATAATGTAACTTAAAGCCAGCCGATATTGGTCTTGTTGGGATCCTTTAGCAACAAATCACACTCATTTTAATTCTTGAAAAAAGGTCAGAAGCCCCTATAAATAAGGGAAGATGCAAAAACGAAATTCTTGAGCAAGTGCAACACCCTAGATATAGCATCTTGGAGGAAAAGAAACGTAAGACAAAAAAAGTCAGAAATTTCCATTTTGAAGATTAAGAATCAGCACCATAATCATGTTACAGCAACATTATTTCATAATGGATGAGTTGGCAAAAAGAATGCAAAAGATCACAGTTGGTACCTCAGCAAGTGCATGGCCCTCACTAAATTCTTGATATATAATATAGGTTATGAGTTATGACTAACTTTACACAAGAACCCACAATATGCAACATCTGTCAGCATAGTTGCATCACCAGACAATTCCGTGGCTATGGAATGTAAATGTATAATATTGGCAATTTCTCTTCATATGAACAGTATATTGACAGAAGAAAGAGGAATTCATATTGCCAATCAAGCCCATAACACACAGAGGCTATGCAAGCACAGATTGCACAATACCTCTAATGATGAGAACTTGGTGAGCAAAAGAGGGATCTCCAAAACAGGCTTCAAAATCCACCAACAGCATAAGATAGGATTGCAAAATACATGAAACCAGTACCTGAACTGTGAGACTAGCAAAATGGCCATCTGCACAGGAACATGATACACAATTTATGTCAGGATTTGGGCAAAGAAAAATTTGTGTTTGTCCAGAGACAGGTTGTGATCAGACAACTTACCCATGAGACAAACTGAGAGCATCTGAAAAGCCAATCATGATACTCAATATTATGTCCTTCAAGGCTGCTCTTCATAAGCAAAAACATTTCATAGAAAGAAAGGCACGATCCAAAAGCAGGTAGAATGTATAAAAACACCTTTTCCAAAAGGCCTATCCCGATGTTCTGCAGAAAATATGAAAAAGTATGATCACTGGAAATAAAAAAAAGAAAAGAAAAGAAAACATACATCCCAGCAGATAAAAGAAAGAAACTCCAAGCCCCTCCATTCGAGAGTCACAATGAAGAAATCAAAAGATGACATAAGACTTGAGCACTAGTCAAAAGTCAAAACAATACAAAAATGAGAGAGCAAAGAGAAATCAGATCAAAATCAATGATAAAAGAAACCCACAGAACAAACAAGATTGGTAACCATGACGACAAAAGTGTAAGGCGATGAAAGACAATACAATGAGAGAAAAGAACCAAAAACATTAGTACGAGGACCAAAAATCAGAAATCCTAGCCAAAAGACAGCAGCTTAAAGAAAAGATAAGGAAATACAAAGAACGTATGTTAAAGGTGAAGTACCGCAGACAAGAAAGCAAAGTTAGGCTTCTATAACCGACAAGGGAACCAAGTGCATACTAGAAGTTACCCTGGTTGTTCTAGCGTTCCTTTGATGTACTCCAAGAACTAGAACCGCAGCGACGGTGATCATATTTGCTCCAAAGCCTAATACCGTGCCGTAAGTTAAGGAAAAAAGATTTCTCGAATAAGAAAAGGAAGCAAGAATCTTACGTTAATCTATTTACAGAGGCATAAGGCATGAATCGAGACACCAAAAACCCAAAAAGGATATATATTCTCGAAGCAGCGCGTGAAGCTTTTCCCATCCCACACCTGCAAACCAAAACGAAAGCCATTAGCAAATAAATCAAGAATTTTAAGAACACTATTTTGGCGAAGAATTAGGGCTACATAAAACGCAAGAATATGAAAACGACGAATAAAGAAATCAAGCGGAGAACAAGCTCTGGACCATGACCTATGCTTCCAAGAAACTACCGAGAAAAAGAATTCGAGAAAAAGGAGATCAAAAACTGCAACAGCTCTTGGAAGGGATCAAAAAACTACCGAGAAAAGAATGGAAAATCGAGTTTCACAAATCAAAGAAAAGTCATCAGAACAACGAAGAAAAGAAAAAAAAATGCAAGAAAAAAGAAAAAAATGGATTCAAATCCACAAAATGAAGAGAAGAAAGGACTTACGATAGGAGTTTTAGGGCATATAACATCCATAGAAGCGAGGAGGAGTTGAACAGTGGGCGAAGAGACGAGGAAAGACTGAGAGTGAAGAGAATAGGTTTATAAGGGAGTCCGAACCTCCAGGAAGAGGGATGGGAAGGGGTGGTTTGGTAATTTCGGATTCTTGGGGTGGCTTTTATTTAAACAGGACGAGATTCCCGGTTCTTGGAACCGCGGCGAATAACGTTGCTCGGAGTCTCCTCTTATCGTGTGCATACATTTATATATTGCTCGGAGTGA